>NW_021853696.1:160284-198144 GCF_003651465.1 Formica exsecta
AGGAATGCATATATCTGGAGGCGAGCAGAACTCCACCCTCGTCCCGCTACGTGGAATTGCATTACCGGCAACCGCCTTTCCACGATAGATAGGTAAGAGTATGTACATAAAATGCCGCCGGTCCAGAAATACATATCTTCGGTTTCTCGCGTGCAAATCGAAACGAATCGCGCGCAATCACGGGACGCACGTACGAGACGAGAAATATCACAGGATCGCGAGCTTGCCCGCATTCTGTCTCAAAATTCAAGATCGCACGAGAAATTTTAATTTCGTGAAATCTATCTGTATGGATGTATTGCGTTCTTTAATTTATAACATTGATAATATCTTACGTTGTTACAGCATTGTTTTTAACGATGTAGTATATTATGATCCCGAAATTTTGCACACATTTCCTAAAACATGCTTATCATTTGATTTCATTCATTAAATTGAATAATCGATGCACAAATGTCACTATGTTAAAATAAAAAATAAATTATTTTTTTTTATAAAAGACATCTATATGCTTTATTTTAAAACCGATTTTCTATATAAATTTTCTCGGAAAAGCAGCTTCTTTAATTTTAATTATATTATACAGCAAAATCAAAAAAATTAATATTTGGATATTTAAATACCTTGCTTTATATAAAAGTTAATATTAAAATCTGTATTGTATCTCAAGCTTTTATGAAGATTATTACTAAAATCATCAAAGTTATAATATAAATATTCTTTATCACTAAAATTTTAGGCAATTGTACATTCGTATTATCAATGCGATAACACGAGCGGATAAATTCTTTAAGAGACCGCAATACTGCTGATTGATCAAAACATTATAGAATTTAACAACGTGCAAGCAACTGAAGAGTCTGATATTGTAAGGAAATAGTATGATGGGCAACTTTATATAACTCCGAGGACGGTTAATGAAGGAGATAGGAGGTGTAAAGTTTGACAAAGCTAACGATCGTCAAAGTTTGGTGGAGTTGAATGATATTCAATGTGTAAAAGGGGAATGTCGTACATGTAAGAGAGAGAGAGAGAGAGAGAGGAAGAGAGAGAGAGTTATGAGATATTATAAAAGAATAGAAAGAATACAAAAAATAATTTACAATAATAAAACCACATGGATGAACCGTTGTTTTGATACAACCGTACAAATGTAACTTTTATCTATAGTATAATCATTAAAAATGAAATTTTTGTTGAAAATGTCAGCAATCTCATATTCCAAATGTGATAGAAATAAATTTCAAGTAAATAACAAAGTTAGATTATTAAATTGTAATTATAAAAAATATTTTAATACACAATTCTATGCACTCTATATTGTAAATATTTAAAATATCGAATTTTAAAATATCAATATAAATTATTGTTAATCGTACAATAAAGACACATATATTTAAATTGACATGGGAGATTCTAATTTTATTATTTAAAAAATCAATTATATTTTCGCATACGCATACATATACGGCGTATAGGTAGCCAAATTATATCAAAGCTGCTTTTGAGTGACATTAATCTCAGACTAGGCTAACATAAACTGGCTTTAGTCGAGCATGATCGGCGAAAGGAGGATCTCTACTTGCTTGGTTTGCGAGCGTTTCAGTCCGTGTTGATTAACGTTGTCGTCCGATGAGGCTTCCGACCTCGTGTGTCAGTTACATACACCGGAATCCCTTTTGCCACAACTGGATCGTACTTATCGCATTCAGCGCTTCGAGAGTATAACACCCTGGTTTATGTGCACATTTGGAAGCTGGTAATATATTTGGTAATATATCTCTCATTCTCGTATTTATGCGCTGAGTATTTATATCTGTGCGTTAAACTTGCAAAAAACGCGTGTTTAATTACACGTATTTATATGCTCATGTGAGTATGTTTTACCATTAATTTAAAGTGCACCATCCAAGAGTGCTGTTTACAGAAAAAAACATTTTTATCAGATTTATAAATAAATGTGAACTAAAAATTTTATACGATCTTTCTTTTTCGCGTCGTTGCGCCAAACTCTTGATTGGCATTTCGACACGATTTCAAGAACTCTATAAATTTGTCGAAGAAACCTTAAATTGTCTCTAAATTATTTAAAAAATTCTATGTGAGAGTAATCGCCCTCCGTGCTTGGACGCTCCAATTTCCCATCTATATTCATGCGGTTCGTTATCGTAAAATTGGTGTCCACGATGTTGGCCCCATTCACGACCAGCCGATAACCGTTCCTCTCCTGAGAAAATAGGACGGCGACCTCGTATCCATCGGATACGAAGCTGGCAACAGATATTCTACCGTACTTATACGCGTTTTGCTCCGCGATATGCGCTAAGCGACGCCGATAATCTATACGAGACGACGTCTCTTGTGTGTCTCCGTCGAGAGCGTCTGCGCCGCAATTCCGCAAACTCATTTACGATCCCACCGCGTAAATACTATCGCGTTCAATGTGCATAACGAACCTGCAGCATCGCTAGTCCCGTGCGTAATTGAAAACAAACATCCAGGAGATTTAAAGACCGAAAGGTACATCAGAATATGATTGGTTAAATTTAATAATGATTTTAAAATATTTTTTTTACTTTTATACCTATATTTATATAAATTTTTTATATACCAAAATTGTTATCTTGTCAAATTTAATTAGATTGCTATTATATTGATGTATAAATATATATGTATATGTATGTGTGTGTGATTTCCATTTCGTTACTTAACAAAATACCTTGTATTAAGACATGTTTATGCTAATCGCAGCTTGCGATGATATTTTAACCCCTTACATACACTGGCGATTATACGTACTTGGGTACATCTTATTGCTAGCTGTTACGAACCACGTCGACGTCGTAATTTTAGTGACGTAACGCAAACCTACCTACGACTTTGCGACATGGGGACTATTACTGGGCGTGTCTAACGGTCGTGTACAATACCACAACGAGAGTCATGCGATTGGGAGAACAAGTCTATATAACTAAATCGGGGGAAATTGTGCAGAAACTTTACAAGGCATTTACCGCTGAATTCATCCTGATATATTAGACCACTGCTATAAATGTCTTTGGTTACTGCTCGCGAGATATTCGATGGCGATTAGCAGAGGCGGATAGTGACTTTCTGCGACCTTAATAAGTAATAAGCTAATATTTCTCGACAGCGCATAACAAGATTACAATCAAGCAGGACATTAAGGAAAAATCCCTTCTCCCCCTTTCTATTCTTTCTAAATTTTATACAAAGAATGCGGCCAAATTGCCATTGGCAATGTTCCCCAATTTTTCTTTAACCAATTTTCCAATTACTTTTGTGATAAAATCAAAGATAATTACGAGTAGATTACAAATAAATAAATTTCAGAGTATAGCCTTTTACCATCTCAAAGAAAATGAACTCCAAAGATTTCAAGTTATATGGCCACAACCACGATTTTGTCATGAGTTAATATGATGTAACTAGTGATATCAACATAATTAAAATAAAATTGTTTTATATCTATAAATTACATTTAATATTTTATTGTTTATTGTAGCGCCATATGTCGAACTTGAAATCTTCAGACTCCATTTTCTTTGGAACAGTAAAAGATTATATTCTAAAATTTATATATCGTAATTAATTTTAATTTTTGCAACATTATTAATTTGGATATCGTTAAAGAAAAATTAAGGAACATGTTGGCTGCTCTCTTTTTTTAAGACTTAATAAAACACACGTACACACACATACACTCATGCTATATTGTAGAAAAAGGTATATTCAGATATTATTATTAATTCTTGTTATATGCTTATATGAAAGTTACGCTTTTACACCGTTCCAGTATATATCTTTTGTAATATTTCATAGATACGTAAGTGTGTACACGGAATGTTGAGCAGATTGCAAGTTACTCGAAAAAGCGCAATCTGTCACGCGCATCTTGGAAGAAATGAAATAGTGTGAACAATATTTTATTCCTATCGATATCAACCGTTCGTTGTGAGAGACGGTTGTTTAGTTTTCTCGATTCTCATGTTCCGCGATTGAAGAAATTTCATCAAGCAATCGTAAGAAATTTTGAGATGTCGTATACGTCGGCTGAGTGTTAAACTCGTTCTGCGTGGATAAGTTTTTATAACTTTGCGAGTATAGAATCGTTATGCGATCCGTTCACGACGGGATTCACGGGCGACTTTCGATATGTCGCACGATCGCGAATCAAATCGGGAAACGCGAGCAGGATATCGCGGTAATGGAAATTTCGCTTCCCGAAATTTGCCTCGTTTTATGCGACCTCGCCCATCCGTACGACCTTCCGCGCTGGCTGGCGCCAATCTACATGGCAACGATTGACGCGTAACTGCAATGTGGAGAGATATCGCGGCAAATCTCCCAATTTTTTCCCCTTAATTCTCTGGACCTTTTTGAGGGTCGAACGGATCTTGGAGCTTTACATAAATCTCTTATCGCACACATACAACTTTAGAAATATTGTCTTCAGAGTATATTATTTTATTTTATTGTATATATTTCTAAACTGATAAATGAGATTATGTCACATACAGTAAATTATTCAAATCAAATCGGGAAACGCGAGCAGGATATCGCGGTAATGGAAATTTCGCTTCCCGAAATTTGCCTCGTTTTATGCGACCTCGCCCATCCGTACGACCTTCCGCGCTGGCTGGCGCCAATCTACATGGCAACGATTGACGCGTAACTGCAATGTGGAGAGATATCGCGGCAAATCTCCCAATTTTTTCCCCTTAATTCTCTGGACCTTTTTGAGGGTCGAACGGATCTTGGAGCTTTACATAAATCTCTTATCGCACACATACAACTTTAGAAATATTGTCTTCAGAGTATATTATTTTATTTTATTGTATATATTTCTAAACTGATAAATGAGATTATGTCACATACAGTAAATTATTCAAAGGAAAAGGATAATGTTATTTTGTTATTATTATACATGAAACCAACGTTTATAGATTTATATAATACATGAAAATTACTTGCTTCTATTTTAATATTACTAGAACATTACAAAGCGCGCGTTATGAGCACACAATTTATTTCCTTCTGCAATGTAATATAATTCGAGATAAAATCTATATATAATTATAATATATATAAATATACTCACTGTTCACTGTTCACATTTCCCGATACTTGTCGCGATCGCGTTTAAAAAAGAGAAAATTTGACGGAGCGTCTCGCACACTAGTACATTACTGTTCAACTGTCGCCGTACAAATGATAACAAGGCCGTAACACGTAAACAATAGAGCGCTATACACGAAGGCCGAATACCAATATCAATAACAAATAAGGAAGAAAAAATTCAAACATAAAGTAATAATTATTAAATAACATATTTATAAGTAACAGTTGAGATAATAATAAATTTTTGTTTTTCTTTACTAATACGTGTACACTATTATATACATTTATACACATTTGAAAAACCGTCTTCTTCAAAACTATTAAAATAATTTTCGAGTTGCCAAACAGTCGCTAACGCTACGAAGCAAGCGATACAATAAACAGCGAATTTTTTGAAACGTGAAACCTCCGTTAACGCAGCAGAAAGGAAGAGTACAATTATAAACAAATTTATTTATATAAATTATTTCTTGGCTATTATTAACTGTCAAGCTGTACAAACTGAATCAAAATGTGCGATTTCCGCAATGACAACTACTTATGAAGTAAGTACAGCGAGAAAATCAATCAATACTGCGGAAAAGAGGCATCAATACAATTCGAAACTTTTGAGTATTGACTTAACACGCCATTTTTAAGAGTGGATATAAAATAAATCGATATTTTTCTCACAGCATATATCTCGAAACGTTCCAATTATATACGCAGTGATTTCTGCACGGCAATAACGCGCGTTAAGACCGATCAAATACACATGCAGATGCCTTTTCGGTTCGTTCGCCGCTTCCGGCGGAACCACCAATGCGGAAATGGGCCGCGGGATTTTGCATCGCCTATCTATGTGTCGCGTAATCGGAAACAGAGCGCGGTCGCGTGACCGCGTGGAAGGGAGAATCCGGGAATTCGCGATGCGGCGGTGGGTGCAACGAATAAACGCGTATGCAAAGCAGCCGACGGTCCGCGAGGGTTGAAGCTTAATGAAAAATCGATGCGCCCTGTTCTCTCCGTGCGCCGGAACGGGCGCGGACGCGGGACCAACCGCTATATGTAAGTGTTCGCGAGCGCCAAAGTATTCGCGACCCGGGCCGGTCAGAGTGGATGGCCTTTCGCGCGGATAAAAATCCGGCGACTATGCAAATTCCACGGCGTTGAAATCCCGCCGGAGGGATTAACAAGGGCTAGGGAAGAAGGGAGTTCGCGGCACAAAACCCGCCTTTATATTCCGCTTCGTCGTCGCTGCGGTCGTACTCGCTTCAGCGGAATGCTGGGAAAGCGTTCCTGAATTCAGTGACTCATTGGGTCCTCGCTTCTAATGAGAGCGTTAAACCGTAGAAAATAAGAATTATCACGGATTATTAAGCTCCTCGGTGCTGCGAACGCTTTTAAAGCTCGTTTATTTCGAGCTTTGTCATCTTCGATTATATAATGTTAATGGTGTACAAAAGAAACATAGATTTAAATCAATATGAAATAAATATTAAATAAAATTGATATAAAGTTTTAGATGAAAGAAAGATAACACTTTCAAAACAATAATGTAAAAATGTAATGATATAAAAAAGAATTTGTAAAAATGAAAATTTTTACAAATATAAAATGAGAGAATTCTTTTTGAATAAAAAGATAATTATGTATATGTTATTGTTAATAATTTATGTTGTATCTAATATTGACATTACATGCATAACTGCGTTAAATCTGTTAATATACTCTCTGAATGCGCAGTACGAGACGTTGATATTCTACGGCTAAATTACATCTTTTTGCTATGAATGTTCGTCTATTTCGGTGACGTTTATTACCAGGATACGACGAAGGATGCATTCATTTCCGACTATTATGCGCTGCGCAACAAATAGTACTTTATTTATAAGAAAATGACGCGACGACGTCGAGGGACGTTTATTAATGAGCGTCGACTTGTCTCGTTAACCGCTTGTCGCAAATATTCATTCGTAAAGTTATATTGTAAGACTTTCTGTTCCCCGCTAACAATCCGATTAACATCCCTTCTACCGCGTCTTCTTCTCAACACTTTTATACAAACGTAATTTATTGTTCTCCTTGTGCTGTGGAGCAAAAACCGACCGCAATGAAACTTTCTTTCTATTATTTTAGAGATAAAAATCTTCACCACTGTGTCTAATTGAATTGCATGAAATTAATCATGCTCATCGCATAAATACTCAAGCGTGAGATACGAGCTTGTCCCTTGTAAGTATTTCATGAATAGTGAAGGATATGAAAATTAATCATATTAAATTACATTCTAAGAAAAAGGAATTGTCTATGATTATTCTAGTAAGAAATAGAACGATAGGAATAAATTTATAAGGACATTTACTGAAAAAATTCTTTTATTTTTATGATCCATCGCGACCTAAAATTTCAATTTAAGTTAAATAGCCATGTATTTTGGTATGCAGATGAACGTATTCGAAAAATTGTGCCGTGAACTTTCTGCGAAAGTTATGCACCCTTCTTCTTCCGGTAGCGTCTCTGAGGTCTTCATAAAAAAAAAAAAAAATCGAAAATTATTCGCTGGAAAATTTAAATTAATTCTCGACAGATTATCGACATTTTGATTACGTGTAGCGTTGCTCGATCAAGTGACAGTAGAGAGAACCTCTTTTTTATTATTAATAATTTCTCTTGGTGATAAGTAATTCATAATATACTTATTTTATAATAATCGATTTTATATTGGATTATTTATATCGATATTATATAAATCTATGTTGTTATATAAATGTATAAATTGAGTAAAAATAATTTTTCCGCAGAATAAATAATTTATAACTACCCATTTACAGCAGTCGATAATATTTATTTATATTGTCGCTATATAAATCTTTTATTTTAAAACAAATGTAACAAGTAATATCCATAATTTTTTTTTGCAAAAAGTTATCAAAAATTGATATGTTGCATTGAGATATATATATATTTGTATACGATCAAAAAAATATATATTTTTATACAGAATTTTTAAAATAAACAAACCATATTACTGTTTTTATCAAATAATTTTTATAAGTAAGAGATTTTATACGCTATTTTTAAAGCCATTGCAATTTTACATAGAACTATATATACATTTTTTTTTTTGGCAGAAGAGTAGGTGTTCCTGTATGCGAGAGTGTTCGACACTATAGGTATTTTTCAGACCGCCCTTTATTGAAAATTATTCGCGGCTACTACCCAGCGGAGAAAAATAGAAAATTCCCGGTTTGTCGAGAATTCGCGAGGAGATGGCGGGAGTTAATAGAATTCCTGTAATGCCGAGGATGATGCAGTCCTATGTAATCCCGCGATGTGTCATCCTGTCGAACATTTCACACGCTTCGACAAAACGCTTCGTCGACCGATATTTCAATAGCGGTACTTCAATTTGTGATCTGTTATTACCTATTAATAAAACGACGTAAACGTTCCTTTATCGATTATTCCACTCCATGAAACCATTAACCAATCGATTAATCTATAAAGTATTTTTTTCAGTTTTTTAGTTTAGTTTTAGGAGTCTAGCTTTGTAAGAATAAACAGATTATGAATTTAACGAAAAATAAAGATGAGATAAAAAATAGATAAAAAGATTGTGATTTTACGCATTATTATCTATTAAAATATATTCTTATTCCCAATATAATTAGAAACACTGAAATATAAAAAATTTCTTGGGAAATAAGTCTTGCGACATATTAAAAATTTTATAATAAAAGATTAACTCTTCTTTGATTTTACACATTTTATTAAAAATACTTTCAATATACTTATATAACAAATGATACTTATTATATTGTATAATGCAATCATAAAAGCTTAAATAAGTTATTACTATTGTTTAATCAAGAATGTTTATATAATATTTAGCATCTAAACTAATCTAAAAATAAGAAGATTGAAAACTACAGTACATGTAACTTGTTGACAAAATTTGATAGAGAATTTACGTTGCCCACGCGTGAAACTCGAAATTGCTATTTCCACTTTAAAAGAATTTAATAGTTTAGGGCAGGTCAAGAGAGAGTTGAAATCGAACCTGAAATATCGGTGGTTCGTGTGACCAACGATATTCGAGCACATTTGTTTATCGATACTCCTGGATATTTCTACTGTGACACTCGTAAACAAATGACAGAAGCACGTATAGTTTCACTGAATACACAGCTGAAAACAATACGAGGTATTTTATGCTGAAGGGCTAGTTGACAAAACCGAATCTTGAATGTTTGATCAACAATGAAATAGTTGTATCAGTTTTCAACATTTAGTCAAGTAATAATTTTTCCATGCAATGTGCAATTTATACATGAACTTAAAAATAAAAAATTAATAATTTTGAATAATCACATTTTAAAATTATTTGTTTTGAACAAAAATTTTGTTTTAAAAGAATCCATAAATTACTCCGATATATATATATAATGTTATGCGAGAATAAAGAAAAAATTAATAATGTATTGTGGTGCAATTTTTGAGCAATAGTCTTTTTATAAAAAAACTTTTGCGATTTTTTACATGTAAAACCATATAAAATTATGTAATTCACATGAGCTAAGATTTTTTTATGCAGTTACATACATTATGTACCTCGCGTGCGCCATTCGACGAAGGCAACACACTGCAACGGAACTTGGTTGTCGCGCGCTCGTCAACAAAAGCAACATGCTGTGACCAAAGAATATATGTATATATTTAATTGTATGTATAAAAACTAAACCGTTTATCGTACGCGCAATGAAAAATCTAACTACACAATAGCAAACTACAATATAAATTAATCAAAGTTGCAATCTTGAACAATGAATATGTCTGAAACAATGATTATTCGCGCGATATTACTTTTGCATACAATTTCCTTCGCTTCAAGTCTCCAAAGCGCGAACTATGACGGAGGATAATAGGATAATTATGGTGTTTTTATTCGCGCTACTGTGCTCGAGTCTATTTGAGGAGAGAATGAGAAACGTCAATGGGAGAGCTCGAGCGTGGACGAGGAAGAGAAAGGGGAGGAGGAGAAATGGTCATTTGAGCTCGAGATGATTTCCGCGGCGGCGCGTCGCTAATTTTATTAAAAGTAGTAAAACGCAGGGCACGAAATTATAGCTCCGAAACTCGCTTCCTTAATTGAGGAAAAAGTTTGGATCGCACCGCAGCGGGTTCTATAAACGGGGCGACGCCACCCATAGCCGGAGCCAGCCGGTGCGATCGATTCGCCATACCGACGAAACTTTCGTCTATCAGCCAAAAGTAGTGATTTCGTTGAGCGGTTGAGCCTGCCTCTCTCTCTCTCCCTCTTTCTCTCTCTCTCTCTTGTTGTACTTTGTGAAAATTCAAAATTAACCGAGGTAAAATGAGATACCGAACTTGCACACGCGCGTTCCCCTGTTTTGACCTACCTGCAGTGTTTGCCTTGCAGTTGGTTGATTTATTGTAGATACGAGATAGTTAAAACGGGACAAATTGATCTTGCTATCGATTTTACAAACAAATTATTCAAACACAAGAACAATGTTTAAAAGGGGATTTAAAGGCCACAATACTTTTATCTTAAATGTTATTTAGTAAAAGTTGCAATAAACTTTATGTTTTCAATGGCTCCATATTTTTCGTTTCTTTAATAAAATCGTAATTTAATCAAGGCAGTTATATAATTTTCTTTTTCTAAGTGAATATTCCAAGAATGGCATTAATAACACATGCCAAGTCTTATATTATATTAAAATTTGGTGTGATTGTGACAATTATCTATTATTTAATAAATTATTACGAGGATTTCAGCTCAAACGATCGACGGCTTCATTTACTTT
Organism: Formica exsecta; assembly: GCF_003651465.1. Taxonomy (NCBI): domain Eukaryota; kingdom Metazoa; phylum Arthropoda; class Insecta; order Hymenoptera; family Formicidae; genus Formica; species Formica exsecta. The sequence goes on from NW_021853696.1 coordinate 171,240, forward strand.
GGATAATTAATTCCGCATAATTTAAGGCGGCACCCCAAGTCTACTTATACAAGCAGTTAAAGAGCGTATCGAAGTGCGTACACAATTAGGAGGAGTACGGAGATCCTATTGATATAATGCGATATAATGCGAATAACACCGTTCATAGAACTCTTGAGTGCTTTCGTATGAGTATCTTAGACTGTAGTTTGGCATCCCGAGACTTAGGTGGATTCTCATAAGCGGCTTTAGGGAAATCCCTCTCGCCAGTGTGTCGCAAATTTAGCCTCCGTTACGATCAATTTTTCATCGCTTATTAAACGCTTACTATATAATACAACAGACACGTAGGAGATTATATTCCCCCAATGCTTTGTGCTTCTCTACCTGATAAAAAATTCTAAATCCCTTATTCTTTATAAAAGCAAATCCTTCGTTTTAACATCGCTTTTTTGATCATTAAAAATACAATATGTACGATTGTAAAAATAAAATAGAAGATTATATAAAATAAAAAGCTTTTACAAGATATTATCGGCTTATCTTCATCCAGTCAATTAATGAACTAAATTTAATAATTTTCACATCGATTTTTCGTCAATAAAAACAGTTCTCTTGCGCGATGATTTAATATTCAATTTCTTTATAATTAAATTTTGAATTAAAAATGTTTTGAAATAAATTCTTTTTGATATTAAATAAAGTGTTGTATATAAGTTTTTGTTTCCTCTGTTTATTTGTTTGAAATATTAATTGACAATGACTATAGTAATTCATAAAAATTTCTACATTTCCAATTATATTATATTTCCAATTATATATAATTTGAAAAATACATTATTAGAAATGTATGTTTAACATATTGTATATTTCTATTGTGACAAATCGCGAAGTGCGCAATATCTATAATTAGTTTCTTTTAATGCAACTGAGATAATATTATAAAAATTATATATATATATGCGTGTGTGTTATATGTGCAAAATTTGATGTTGTTATACGTATATAATATTGGATTCCCTACAAAAATATTTGTAATACTAGATCAAGCAAATCGTTTTGTACCGCAAATGCGGAAGCACACTCGATTTTTCTCAGTTATATTGTACCAGCGAGGGCCATATCTGAGAATTTCAAGTAGATTTACTAAATAGCGAGGATCTTCTTCTTAACGAACTTCGCCGGCTCGTAAATTTATTTTAATTTTAAGGACGGCAAAACGGCGCGTACTTTATAGGGGAGAAAAATAGCGAAAGTTGCCGAAAGAATAGTAAGCCATTCTGAGACTTACGTGAGAGACAAGAGGAACGAGAAAAAACTACATTAAGTAACGAGCCAGAATAAAACAAAGTGCATTCAACGTCGCAAGGGTCATCGTGGTCTTTATTTAATCATTCTGTCTGAATAGAATTATTTTCGTTGATCAAACAACTTCATAAAACAGGAACACGATCGTGATTTCTTACGTTCTTGATAACATTAGATTTTGTGTGTGATATATGTTTTAAGAAAGTTTTTATGCGGTTGTGTTGGGTTGTTGTCATAAAATAAAAGTTTCATAATAATGTATCTGTCACACACAACTTCTAATTTTGAATACTAAATTTTGGTAATAAAGAAATTTCTTTCTTTTAAATAATATATATTTTAAATTAGAAAACAAAATGCGCGCGAGATGTTAGCTTCTCGTGCAGTTTAATTAATAAAAAATTATTTAAATCTTTAATATCTCGTAATTTAAAGGCTATCAATAAAATTTATTAAATAATTTAAATCTTATTACATATCATAAAAATATATCGATAAATTTTGTTAAATTTAATAAAACATTTTGCAACAAAATTACTTTATAAGTTACCATTTTCACAAAATACCTTTCCTATTGTTTACTTTCATGTATTTTTTGGGTCTTGCGAAATAGGAACGTTTAATTGTACGCGTATAAGCCTGCATAGAACATGATCCGATTTATTCCATCGAAAGAGAGAGAGAGAGAGAGAGAGAGAGAAAGAGAGAGAGTTCTGCAAACAGAAAAGCGTCCAATTCTGAAAGGAACGGCGGAAATTGTGGCGACCCGAAAGTATTCATAACGTTTGCCTGGCTTTTTGTGCGAATTGCATACCGTTATACGCGCATTTTATTGAACGCATTATGATTTATGTATTAGTTATGTATTATCTTTCTCGCTCTGCTTTTAAAATTTTGGTATTATAAAATAATTATATAATCTTATCTTTTTTTCTCTGTTAAGTATAAAATTATACAAAAAGAAAGTTTTTTTTTTAATAACAATTAATATTGTTTGTAAAACATTACACACATAATTAATCTCTCTCCGTAGTTAATAAAAAACATATTTTCAATAATTTCCAAATGTTTTTTTATTAATTATTAGCATTAATAACACGTCATTTTTCCAACAGGGATTAATTATATTATATTCTAGATTAACTTTTGGCTTTGTTAATTTAGCATCCAGTTCTTTTACTACTTCGACAAAATGGTGGTATGGTCGATATCTTAAAATTAAAATAAGTATCGTAATTTTGAAAAATACTAATAAGGAAAGAGGATAAAAATCTCCGCGGTGCATATAATGCAATCTTCGAGAAAAAAGAAAAGAGAAGCTAATTATTTTGCGAATTACACGGACGACAAAGAACATTTGCGAGTGCACTGCGGTTGTGGAAGTGCCGTTGTTGTAATTGAAAAACTCAAAACCATAATTACGACGGCGCCGTTTTCGAGTTAGGTTGCGCCCTTATGTGCGCCTTGTAATTGCATGAAAAGCTAACGCGCTCCCGCTACGGTCCACGAGAGCAGTTCCTCGCCAACATTTCGCAGATTCGCCGAGAGGAAGAGAGAATGAGCCAACATTCTGAGCTGGTTCAGTCCTAACAAGACACGCTACGTGTGTGCCGATTAAATTGGCTGCGACGTTTGCACGGCGCGACATTTAATGCATACTTAGAAGGTTCATTGTAGATACGCGTGAACCTGATATCTGTTGTAAGTCGTTACAAGTTATCGTACTTTGGAGTAAATAATTGTAGCATCGTACATAATACAAACGTTATTTTAATTATAAAAGCTTTAAAATTTTAGTCTTTTTTTAAAATAAATTTTTAATATATATTTAATTATTTTTTATTTTTTACTTTCTATTCTTCTAGCGTACGTGAAACGGCTGTTCAAGAAAAACAAAAAGCGTTTTGTCAACGCGAGAAGCGATTACATTATTCATGACTACCATTATCGAGCAACTTCGCGATTTCATCTCTTTCTTTGCTCTGTGTCCCTTGTCAATCTTTTTCCCCCGCTGACAATCTCTCGCTACCGTTTGTCGTTGTGTATGTCTTACAAGTTTTTTGTAAAATCGTACGTCAGTCTTCTCGCAAAAAGCTTAGTCTTTTTATAAAACGTCAGAAAGCTTAAGTTATTTTGTAAAACAGCTAGTATTTACAGTGAACTTGAGATATATCTAACATTCATTCGCGTACGGGAACGTGATCGGAAATCGCATCGCGGGAAGACAACACGTCGTTACGTTCAAACCGCATTGAGAGCACAGTTTGCACTTGTATTGTTTGCGCGCTTGCTAATGAGCGAGCGACATATGCCATCTGATTATCGTGTGTAATTACTCACGAGATTGGTCGCGCTTAATCGTCACCCGCAAATCGTCGACCTATTTATGAAGGTTAGTATAAGCTATCTATAACTATCGGTCAATACGCATTAGAAAATCAGCGTTAATAAATTAAAGGATCTCAATGATAGGCGCAACATATTCGCTTTAATATTTTTAAAATCCTAGAACATCAAAAGAGAAAGAGAGAGAGAGAGAGAGAAAGAGAGAGAGAGGAATGTCGATTGGATATTTTTATTATATCAACTGATTTAAAAATCTTTCTCGGTTCTTTTTATGATACAGTCAAAGACCAGAATATTTTTATAGAAATTTCGATAGGATATAAATCTACATGCTAAATTTGTGACTATAAATATACACAATATACTAAATGAAATTTTTTTAATATACAAAAATGTAATAACATGTAATATACATATAATAATGAAAACATATAACACAAATTGGTTTTATATCGTTCTTAATGAACTCTTAATAGAATCGTAACCGACAATACGAGATACGTATTTGCTCCATTTCATTATGTTAAAAGACATTATTGCTAAAGAAATTACGCGTTTGATAGATTCTTCGATTATATTAATATCTGAAAAAAACTGGGTCGATGAGCTCTAATTGTCGTGAAAGATATTGACAAGCTATTTAATTTGCGAGATTCTAGGTTCTGAAACAATTTATTTTAAATTAAATGTTTTATATTTTTTATAAAATTATGTTGCTTTTACATATGCATAAATTTTAATGTAAAATATCCATATAAAAACATGATAAAAAAATCGTTATTTTAAATAAGATTTAATTAATTAACGCTGTTATATATTTAATAAACGTAAAAAGTAATGCAGTATTGATGGAAACAATACTTATTATTTAATTTATATCTTTTTCAACATATTTTTTTAAATATAATGTTGCTGTAATATTCATATATACTGTTATATTTTTTCTTTATATTATATTTCAATTTATTCTTTAAATTATATTTCAATTTCAAACCTCTATTGTGATATTGTCATGTCATAATATAGAAATTAACAAACAATATATTATAATTTATATATATTTGTGATAGTAATAGTGAGGTAACAGAATGCGCTATACATCCTGCCTTCCGTTTTTAATAATAAATCATTTTTATCATCAAAGTTTATTTTGAAGTAGCGTGCGTGCACGTTACTTCTTGGGTTCACAATCTCTATATTATATTTTCTTTAACAAAATTGTTGTTTATGTATTCAGAATTTTTCCTTGAAAAAAAAGCTGCTTTGTTTATAAAGTTCTCTTATTTTTAATATAAAATTAAGTGCGAATTAACGTGTTTCAACGTATACTGAAATAGCGGAGAGTTAATGACGCGCGTGTATCTCTTGATTCTCCCCGATATTCTTTCAGACAGTAACAAGACTATTAGAAATAGTCTCAGAAGAAAGAGAGAGAAAGAGAAAGAAACGCGTCGGTTGTTTCCCACGTGCCAATAGGTTCTCGAAAGTTTGCGCAACAATGTGAAAGAAGAAACCTTAAAAGTTACGGTAAAATTAGAGCGGACCGCTCCATCTCGGCGTCGCGCAACTTGCGGCCGCTCTCACGATCCCGACGCGGAACTTTACGTTTCCTCCTGGTGTTTTTTGGGAAATTGGCTTAGCGAAAGTGAAACGAGCGAGACAACGCCACCGCTTGCGCTGCGAGTTACTTCACCCCCGGTAAGGGTAGTTACGGAAACCTTCCTCGGATACGCTCGCCAAGCACTATCGTCGTAAGCGTAAAATATTACAGAGCGTTCCTTATACTTTCGCAAGGATATTTCGGTATATTCTTATTTCGGCACTCTAGCACCGAGGGATGTCCAGTTTTGCAAGAGAGAGAGAGAGAGAGAAATTCTTTTCGTACACGCAAATTACAATATAATCGATAAGTAATGTATTTGAGTTACGGCAGAGATATATGTACGCTTTTAAATTTCGTTAGATAAATGTTTAATTAATAGGAAATCATTTGTCAACAAGAAATTGTTCACAGCAAATCATAAATATATTTTTTATTTTTCTAGAAAGATTAATCCGTATAACTTCCATATTAATAAGTAATAATTATCTTATAAATAAACTTTAAATGCTAGTTTTTAAAAGTTATTAAACCATTTCATTTTTTAAAAGTGTTTGTAATTAACGTATTGAGATTTTTTTAATTAAATTTTACTAAATATACTTTACATAAACTTAAATTAGGAAGAAATAAGATTCTATTATATGTATTATGTTTCATTTTTTCAATTTTGTGAAAAAATTCTAGATATTTTTATTTTTAAAGAAATGTCATCTTCAATCGACTCTACTTTGCGAAATATCGCTTCTACCACAAAAGTATATTGAAAGAATCGAGAAAATCTTCTCGGTACTTTACAAAGATTATCGCGCGATAATGTTCGCAAAAGAGCTCTAACGTTTTGAATAATATTCTTCGCGCAATGCATACAGAGTGAGATCTCGACAATTGTCCTTGGTGAAACTGCTATCACTCGGCGCTATCGCTATCGCACACTTTTTTCAACGAGGCGCAGTAGAACGACACGCATAATCGAATGCGCGCATCCTCGTTAACTTCCGCTTCAACTCGCGTTTCGCGTTAGAGAACGACGGGCTGTATCACCGAAAATTCCGAGACAGCCAAGCGGAATCGTAAAACTCTATTACCAACAACCGGGTTGGCGAAGGTACGAAGCGAACAAAGGCCACCGCATTCGCCGATGTTTTTCCGTCGCATCGTAAAAAGACGGCGTGGCGAGACCGTCCAAACGACCATCCGCTCTTTCTGTTTGTCGAACGAGGAGGTTCATCGCCCCGAGGGCGAACAGAATCTAGACGACGAGAAGAACACAAGACCTGAAGTGAATTTCCAACATTTAATTTATCTCACTATTGCGGCTGACGTCGCAGACAACTGTTTATCAGTACTACTTTTCTCGTTCACTTTCTTTATCTCGAACGACTGTGAAATAATTGCACTGCTAATAAAAAGATACCGTCGGTCTCTCAATAAATATATCGTAAATATTTATAATATTAGGGTAACAAATTCGTTATAAATATATTAAATATATATTCTCGATCTACATGTATTGTAGATTTAACTTCTGTATATAATGTCTCTATATTTATCGTTCATAAAATCATATATGTATTCCTTATTTTTAATATTGTACATATACTTTAAATTAAATTAGATACTAGACTTTGAAATTGAAATACGAGATCACTTAATTAATTTATTTGTTTTTAATCTAAAGCAAAAATCTCTATTTTATGCATATATAATATTCAAATTATTCAAATTATAAACAGATCGATTGTATTTTTTATCCAAATTTTCAAATTATTCAGAGTATTCGAGAATTTCAGATTCGCGACTTGCAATGATATCTAAATATTCAAGTATTAAATTACATCCGCGGATTTCGCGATATGCATTACATTATAGTTGTAGTGGATATTAGTATTCATAAAGCTTGTGAATCATGTGTAATTCGCATTATATCCCCGTTACACGTCATTGTTAATAGTAAGTTTGGATCTCATGTAATTTCCTATGATGAAGTAGTATACGTCATGGTTAACGGAGTTTTAGTTTCGTTTCCGACGCGAATGCGCTCATTGCTCTGCACCGTGCCGTTTCGCCGTTGAGTTACAGGAGAAGATAAATTTTTCGAATCACCCATAGCGGCGAGTTCGAGCGTCGCGAAATGTGCAGCGCGATTGCCAGCCCGACCGCCGTAGCGATCACCGTGTGTGTCCCAAGGAGATTTGTTAACTTCCAACAAACAGAAGTTTATCAATAAAATTGCTTTCACAGTGTAATACCGCTCTGGAGTTTCGCCAAATTCGGCCATCCAACTCCTGCGCGATGTTTTGCAACGACTCACACGCTCGCATACTCGCCGCGGCATGACCGATGCGCCTCTATACGACTCTGGTGCATATTTAGAATGCGCCGTTCTCTCTTTAATCATTTAGTAACTCGACATGGTAATTACGTTGGTCCTGGTTAATACCATGCGCAAATATCCGCCAAGTTTATTTTATGCTGGAAATTATCAATTTCCGGCAGTATACATAGTTAAACGTGTAACCGCAGGCTTATATTTTACATATTGTGCGGGTGGAGCTATTTTCATATTGAGTTCTCCATGAGTGTCGGCAACTTGTAATACATTTTCTGGTTTACCAGGGAGTGACTTTTTATACATATATTGTTATCTTTTTCCGATAAAATAAGAAAGAAACAAAGAAGCATATAAAAAGAGAATAATAATAATATTATATAAAATAATGTAGAACGAAAGAAATGTATTTAAGAAAAAATAACGGAGAATTCTCACAGAATGTTCCTCTAAATTTTTAGTACTGTTTGTATTTAGTAATTTTGTCATTGTGAAAAGAAACACCTATTACATAATATCCTAATAAAAACCAAAATGTTTGCAATATATCATTACTTCGCAGCGAATATTACTTCTGAGTAATGGACAAAATAACTATAAAATTTTCCAATTTATAAAATATTGAATTCACAGTAAAATAATTGCATAAATCGTAGATCAATAAATTCTATTATGAAATGCAGAAGATATTCCAATGAAATCATGCTAAAAAATTATGAATTTATACATTTTCTTATTACGAATAATACAATATGAGATAGAAGCATAATAGTTTTGAAAGAAGTATAATAATCTTAAGAAAATATACTATAATGCAAAACGTATATAAACGTTGGCATGTGATATTTTACAATTACGGAGTAAAATATATACAAACATTATGAAATACGTTCAACGTAATAAATGTGGTTTTAATAAGTTACTTATCAGACAATAATAGACATCTTGATAAATAAATATCAAGGAAAAAAGACCCTTCACTGACGACAAAAACGTGACTAATTTTCTTAGTTATTTCCAAAAAATCTAAGTAGATTTTTCCGTAATAGGAATAGCTAATTTCAAATTTATGCCAATTATTCCAACTGTAATTGCAATCGGTACGTCATATTCATTAATGCCAACGAAAATAATATTTATATCCTCGATAATAAGAATAATTTTGTCTTTTATGTAAAAAATAATATTTTTACTAAATATAAATTATATAGTAAAATAATCTCTATTTAAAAAAATATTTTACTGTTAAAAAAATTAATCTATATATACATATATATTGTTTACTCCTATTATAGTCACTTTCAATATAAGTTTCTTAATATAAGTGCCTTCAACATTAATGTATATGTCATATTGATCCCCACAGCCGCATATTTTTATTTATTAACAAAGTTGAAAATGATAGTCATCTACTATTTTAATTTTGTATAATATTTATGTTTATTATTGTTTTATAATATTTTAATGTTTATTAAGATATCAATAAATTAAGATATCAACAATTTGATAATTTTGATTCTCGTGGGAAACAAGAAATAATAATTATTTTGTTCTTATAATTTAAAAAATGTATTTATAAATAACAGTGTAAGATTTATATATACGTCTTGTGTGCAAAAAAGTTTATCACAATCTTTAAGAAAGCATTAAAATGTATTTTAAATGTAATCTTAAAAAAAAGTGTAGTCAATAATTACTCCAGTAATACCTTCATTGTCATCGTCAAAGAACAGAAAGAGATTACATTGTTTGTTATTTATAATGTTATTCGTAAAGTAAAATTTTTAACATATTAAGGCTTCCTGATTCTCTAATGCGATGCACTAGATGTACCGAAACTGCAAGTAACGGAATTCAGCGTTGGAAATGGGTTCCACCTTCGAGATAAGGATGTTAGGGAGTTCCATTTTGGAGAACTAGGAAGGATCGTCACATCGGGCATCAACTGGCAACACCCGGTTTCACCACGTGCGAAAGTGAAGCTTCACAGCAGCAACGACGTCTCGAATCCTTAATCGCGTAAATGGAGTTTATTTCGCGCATCAAGCAAGTCGTGCGAACTTTCGAGGCAGTTACGTGCGACTTGGCGTGCCACGCATACGTTAACGCGAAGCGATTTCTAGTCAACTTGGTATCCCTTTGCTCGCAACATAAGTCCTTAACTATTCGACTTTTCTCGAGACTACCAACTGTAATAATTTTATCTGATTTCTTTTATTTATTGGTTTCAACGCTCTATATATATCGTCGATAGGAAGGAAACTTTTGTTAATTTTAATTGGGATCTCTTCTTGTTATTTAAATATTCTGTGTGAGTATAAAACTTTTATATTTCAAAGTTTTTAATATATAATATTCAAAGTTTTAAATATATAATATTCACATAAATCAAATTTAGTAAAAGTTATAAAATATGTGATCTAAAATTTTATTTTGTTTATTCTCAATATGTATAAATATTTAAAAATTTTTAAAAATATTTTTGTTAAAGATTTTATATGGTAAATAATAAAGCATTTTATATGGTATAATAAAGAAACAAAAAGTTAAAGATAGATTAATAAATTATTAACGCGTAAATATTAGAATGCGTTGAATCAATTGACGGTATTATAAATAATCAATCTTGGTAAGAAGTTTGTACTAACAATAAGCGAAGAATAGCGGAGTCTCGTATCACTCGAGTATTTCCGATTCAATTATGAAACTCACCTCGTTTCGAAGCGTGGAAACTATCTTGCGGTTGTATCACCTCGACCTGGGCGCTGAGTCGAGACTTAGGCAGGATGTCCCGGTTGGCGTTGATCTTCTCCGCAGCGTAGCGAAAGGCCACTTCCTGCTTGTCGTCCGACGGATGAAACAACCCACCTGGGAAATCACGCATCCATATTAAAGAGTGCTACTTTGGCGGGATCCATGCACGTGTACTCTTCCTTATTTTCCGTCTGCGATCACCATCACAGACCTTCTTTTGATCCAACCGTCTATCTATCTGATCCTTTCTGTCCGCCAATAAAGGCGAACGATAAAGATTTATGGATCCATTTACACCTTCGCGCTGAATGATTCAAACCGGATTTATATTCCACGTAACTTTAATGTTCAATATATTTTATGTGCATGTGTTTACGTATTATATACAGTATTTTTAAAATAATTATGATATGTTTTTGCAAGAATCTTTTAATTTAAGCTTGAAAATAAAGGGTTTCAAACAGTTGTGATATTATAGTAAAATTTTTATATTTAAAAGATATATATTTTTTTAAATTTTTATATACGAGTACTTTTGATAACAGATTGTATATAATAAATCCTAAAAATGTATTAATCCAAATGTATTAATACCTCGTGTAGAAAAAAACTTATCAATTTAAAACACATTGTATCATTCAGCATTAAATATATTTAGCATGAAAGTAATATAAATAATATAAATAAAAAACGTATAAAAACAAAATATCAGAAATCATTAATAGCTGCATGTAAGCCATTGTTCAACTATACAACGGAAGCAGATTAAAATTTGTGAAATATTTTTGTACTCTCTTTTAAAAATAATAAAAGGTTTCTTTACTTTCCATATGCCGTCATTTCCATCATCTCGCGTCGCATAAGTACTCTTGACAGTTTCTTCGTGTGGTCCGCTCAAATTCCGCGCCTTTCAATTCATTCAGTTAGGAGAAATTGGCGCCATAAATTGATTTTAATCTCGTGTACGTCATAAAGTAACTGTACGAGCAGCTGCGCCGGCTTGACTTCGCGATTTATAGAATTTGCGGGATAGATTTACGTCTCTCGTTAGTGAGCTGCTATCGATTTACTTTGGCGCACTTCGCAAGGTTGCCCGATTCGCCGCAGTCATTGTGACAATAATGATTGTAATAACGTAAACGGGAACAAAATATTGAATAGCGTAGGAATGTGGCGTAAAATCGAGGAGGAGAAAGGAATGAGTAGCTCTCGCATCGGGAGAATAAATTTTTTATAATTTTTTTAACAGAGAGAGATTCGTAGAAGTACAAATAAAAAATTAATATATGTATAATTCTTCAGATCAAAGAGAAAGGAAGGAGGTTGCGAAATGCTGGGGGATGCGATTAAAAGTGCATAATAACATTAACAGCTTATCAAAAAATCAATCGAATTTATGTTGCGGATATTGTTAAGCGTGTGTACGAGAATACGCGAATCGTGACAATCGGTATTTTGAGTCAATTGTAAAGCCGTCGCGATTATTCTGCTAAAAATCTACGTTTGTGTCAGTTAGATATTTCCTTGTTTGCAAACCAAATTTATTACACTCGTTTATTCACTGACCGTTAATGAATTATTCCGCTCAAATTGATGGAGCAATACGTTTCGTCGCAACCATTACACGATGGAAATAAAAACGGTAAATTGATCCCAATTGAATACATGGGAGTTCAAGCTTATTCCTAGCATTGCGTATCTCAAGCCTCGGTTTAATTATATGCTCGAAAAAACAGGTTTGCCGTCGGTTTGTGCAAATAAATCGCGAAAGCTATATACGACCATATACGTGTTTTTAATCTTGACTTTGGTTTGACAAAAAGCATGTTTGTAATACCGTTGAATTTAAAACAAACTTTTCTGCTGTTTTGAAACGGAAAATTGCTATAAGTATAACAATAGCAAAAGATGTCTTTTTCTCAGTGCATATATTATAAAATTATTAGTTATATTTTTTTAATATATGTATATAAATCGTTATATATACATACATATATACATAATTGCCTCTTTCATATATATTTATAAAATAAAATTAAAAAAGGTTATCTCTGTAGATCATATTATATATCATCATTAAAAAAAACAAGTAGGTTTATACTCTATTCTTCCTCGTTCTTTATTCTTTTAGTAATTTGCCAACGTAATTTTCTTAACAGAATAAAATATGCGGTTGTTTGATTTACAATAACGATGAAAAGCAAATGAAAATGTTGGGAAAGAGGATCAAGAAAATTACAACGGATATTGAACAAGTATTGAAGAGAATGCTGGGAAAATTAGAAAACTAAAATACAAAACGTTTAAAATTCAATCGATCTAATGAAAACTAAAAGAATCTCTAGTTCCGACGTCTCTTTTATCTCGGTGTGTCTCTCTTCGTATTATTCCGGTAAATTCCTTCGCTTTTCAGCTTTTCGATACAGAAAAATATTGACCACACGCCATTGGTGATATGCTACGGAGCAAGCACGCGTAGCACAAATGAATGCATCAAAACTCATAGCAAGTATCTTCCTGAGCACGGACATATAATATTGATCCGCTTCTGCTTCTTCCTGGCTATTTTAAAAAAGAAAGCTGCGCTCGGAAATCGAGTGCAACGTGAATTTACGTTTCGATAAAAGTTCAGAGTGCATGGAGGTGCATCATGTTGCTCGCGTATATCCCGCGTATAAAAACAACGATCGTAATGTTAAACAATGACGGTTTCACGTATGATTTTTTGTGCAAAATCTGTGAACTGCTATTTTTTATTGTATTGCGAAAGATAAGAATGGAATGCAGAAGTCTAAAGATGTGTGTGTAAAACGCTTGTATTATTAAATACAATATCTATGTTTTAAAAAATATGTATGAATCAATGGTTTTCAGATATAGAAATATATATAATAGCCAACGTAGCGTTATACTGTCATTAGATTCTGGACAGTATCACTATTGGTTTTGCTTTCGGACAACAATAGCACCGTTCGTCGAACGATGTAATAAAATCTTTTTGTGTCCCTTAAATACATAAATTTTTTTTTTTGTTAGAAAAAAATTAACAAAATCACTGCACTTTACAATCTCATAATTATAATAATTTTCTCTACGTGTAATGAAAATTTAAATATGCGTAGCTTTTATGTCAAAGCATTTTCACGCGACTCAAAACTAAAAGACTATACTTTCAAAACACTTTTTCCACTGAAATAAAATAATATTTTGTGTTGTAAAAAAAGAATACAGTACAATAATTAAAAATAATAAGAGTAATTTAGGTACAATATAGTACAGTAATTTAAATATAAAAATTATAATGTCTATTTAAAAAAAATGTATGTGTGATTATTAGATTAATTTTACGAATTTATAATTGTTATTATATACATATATAAATACACACACATATACACATATATGTATATAATTTAAAAGAGCAAAAAACCTTGTTTAGACTGTTAAAAAATATGAATAGCACTTTTTTTCTACAAATACTTGAAAAAAGTTTAAAATACACAAATTAAATTATCGCTTGATCATCGCTTTTATGTAAAAGATTTTTAAATAAAATAAATTTTTTATATTTAGATATTACGTCCAATTGCGACATTTTGCAATTTTTTGCGACTTACGCGGCTGTAAATATACCGTATATATCACTGCATCTGTTCTATTTACAGTCAACCGGTACTACTTTTAATATACCCACAGGCAGCTAATTTACGACATTTGACTGTGAAATACCTCGTGTTATACATATATTCGCTACATACGCAGTAGCACACGCATGGCTGATATCGGACTGATTTTCTCTCTGACGCGCAATAGCCAGAACTTCGATAATTGTCGTCGCACATCGATAAAATGCCTGTTGTCCGCGTTTCGCTGCCAACGTTCCATTTGCATCACCATCAGTGCCAATTAAATAAAGCACTGTTAGTAATGCGATATTACTATCGTTAATTTCAATTATTTGTGCCTCACAGCCGAAACATTTTCATGAAGCCACTATAGTAAGTAACGTTAGCAATTACTTACACTAAGAAAGTATAAAGCAAGAATAACTGCAGATTGAAAGTAAGACGATATAATTAGTAAAAAGATAGTTTTAAATAAAACTAAAAAGTATAACATATTTTTTTTTAAATACATTACGATTGCAAAGAGAAAAAAACAAATAATGTTATAACTGAATGACATATACAATAAATTCCAGTGTAAATGCGACGAATATATTTCGCACTATGATGCCGCGTTAAAAGATATTTCATATTTGGATTATACAAAATTTAAAAATACAATTTTTAGTATAAAAAAGCACATACAAAATTTGAAATTCACGTTATGAGGGTGATTTATCGTAGCGTTATATAAGATCTGTTGCAATTTTTTTTTTTACCATATTATAGCAATATTGGAGGTTTACTGTAGTTAGATTATAATAAAAAATTAGCATTTTTTTCATATATCTATATACTTCAATTTGTGCAAATTTTACCAGTAAAACTAAATTGTGTAAATCACCCCACGCGCGCATTTCCGTTGAAAAGAAATTTTAGCGCGAGCTTCTCGATAATTAAGCTTGAGATCAAGATACCGTTAAAGTAAATTTCGCTTAGAATTAATTTGAGGAATAAGATCTTATCTGTTTATAATGTTCCCCAAGCTTCATTCTCAATATCAGCTCAAAGAACCAAGTCGTGCTACCGTCTTCTCACTCGCGAGTATTATCGAGCGGGACATTGATAATAATTTTACTGATGCTATTCAATGCCGTCGAAAAGGTCGCGGCTTTCATACCGGGGGAAGCTGGGAAAGATACTCACCTATCCTAATGAAATCAGGAAGAGCCGCTGCGTGGGCGACGAGGAGCGCCAGCAGCAGCAGCAGCCACCTCGCAGCCATTTCCGGTTCCGGTTCACCCCGCCGCCTTCCCCGCCCTCCGTCGCCGCCGCCACCGCCGTCGCCTGCAGCCTTTCCTTCTCCTTCCTTTCTCTCTTTTCCTCTCGGTGGACTCTTCTCCTCTTCGTTCTCCCAAAGAAACTTACGCCACTGGAAAACAAGATTGGACAGCGAGTTCATTAAAATGCACACTGCAAACCTTCGTATCCGGCCTGAATATCTGCCCTCGTTTACAAGAGAATTGTGTTTCAAGAGCGCCACGACATCATCGTGATCGCTCACACGAAATCGGCTATAATTGTCACCTTACGAGAATCGGAAACCAATGAAAGAGCAAACTCAAATGATAATAGGTCTTTAAATCGATCATCGATATCGGGGCAGTGGATACAGGATTGTAGGAAGAAAAAATCGCGAAGCATCAGACCCGAAATTGGATAGATAATATCGTACTTAATAAAGTACATACTAGTATGTATATAAATGGATAATATATCTATTAAAAACATTATCGTTTATATTCACAATTCATTTATTTTAATAAATATATTTCTTTAAACGTCACGAATTGTTGTATTCATGTATCGTTGCATTATTATCCCTCAAAATGCAATTGTGACAACATCGTAAGAAAACATGAACATTCTCTACACAAATATATATATAATTAGCAATTATCCGTTTGCGCATTTAAAAATGTATAAGCGTATTGAGATAACGATTATTTATTAAATAAAACATTTTGCGCGATTTATTTATTTGAAGTAGGAACCAAAGCGAGATATGCAACGGAAATTGTACACAAATTATTATTTTATTATTTATGGAAGATAATTATTTCTTTAACAACGCTCGAATTTTCAAATATATTGCCTTTTGAATTTTTTGCTGATTTAAATATAATTTTTCCACCATTTATGAATTGAGAGCTTGGAATAATATACAAATCGCCGAATCGAATAATTCAAGTAACGGAAAGTCGGAATACATTAATTTTCTATTAATAATACATGCGTTTCGCAATATCAATGCATTCAAAATGTATTATGCGTACAATACTGAATTTTGATTGCATACTTTCGGACAGTTTTTATTGCATCCTATACCGTTTTAGCCACTATAATTTAATTTTATTATATATAATTGTATATATTTATACATATATAAAAATATTTTCAATAAGTTTAGAAAAGAGATTTTTTCCGTTTAAATTATTTAACTAAAAATTAGACTTTTATTATATTAAATTTTATAAAAATTGATACTTAAAAAAAAAAAGATTTGTTCAAGAATTGTATAATTATTTTATTAAACATGTACTTGAAAGAAAAATTAATAATTAAAGAACAATTAATGCGTAATCTTTTTTTTTTTAATTACTTATTTTGTTAACTGTTTTTATTTAAATATATTTGTATTGGATTAATATTTATGTTACAATTTAATCGCTTATAACAATAAATAGGAACTACGCAATATATATATATATATATATGAATATATCTATTTAATGCTCTATCGGTGATAGAGCAGTAAATTAAATACGTAAATAGTAAAGTCGGCATGCGAATAATTGCTGTTGGAGATAACATAATAGAGACAAATGACTATAATAGATATAAATGTCTCTTATTCGTCTCTTTTTAAATATAAGTTTTGTAAGATATTACACACAACGAGTGTATATGCCGGCAATTTGTATTGCAGCATTACGAAACGTCGCGCTGGATATAATTCCAAAATATATTACGCGCTGAAATATATTCCGCGAAATACCAAGGCATCTTGCTTTGCCCAGTTCCTCCCTTTTGTTACAGCTGCCCCGTGATACCTTATGAAAGTAAATGTTACATGTGCCGTCGGATATCGCGCAAGAAATGCAGGTGAAAGGAAATATCGCACTGATTTTAAATCACAACATCTCCGGATATAAGTCGGTTATCTCATCTAAATTTTCATGAATGATTGTTATGTTTTTTTTTTCTATTTTATAAATGCACCCTTTTTTCTCTCCAAGCATTTTTGATTTATCTAGTTTTCGACCAATTCAAAAGAAAAGAGAATACATTTTTACATATTTAAAATTAACTTTTTCTATCTAATAATTGTGAAAATATAATTATGAAAGTACAGAATTGTTAAATCTTTAGATTCTAAAAATAACCTTATTTTATGCTAAAACTTGATTACTTTATGTATAAGTAAACTTTGATTTTCCAACGGAAATCTCTATTAAAATTGTTGATCATGTGCGTTCGTTGATTCTTCAGCAAACTTTTCACAAATTACGAAACATGTAATTTAGCCGCGCTTTATGCACTTATCATCTTTACAAAACAATATTATGGTGATTAAAATTGAAAATACGATTAATACAACTTTAACACGGATAATCGTTTAAGGAGGAACTGGACGGATCAACTACGTCAAAAGTTAATAAATCTAATATATTTCGAGATTCATAAATTTGACATTGCGCACAAAGTACTTTTAATCTTTCAAAATATAAAATTAATAATTTATTTGAATTGAAGATTTGCCTTGTGGAATTAAAATTTTTATTTTTATGAATCTTTATGCACAGTCATACTATAAAAAAATTAGTTCGATATAAGATAATACTTACGATTTTAAGATCATATTATATTCTGCAAAGCAAATCTTTATTTTAATTCATAAATTAATTATTAATTTTATATTTTGAAGGGCTAAAAATGCTTTATGTGTGCGAAATGTCAAATTCATGAATCTCGAAATGTGCTAGATTTATAACTTTTGACGTAGCTGATCCGTTCAGTTTCTTCTTAAGGGGATCCAAAAGCTCGTCTGTTTTACCGACCAAAAATTATTATTTTGCACATTGAAATCTTTTTTTTAGTTGATAATTATTATGGTCGGTAAAACAGACGAGCTTCTGGATCTCCTTAAGCGAAGGCACTGACGGAAATGGGAAAAACAAGCGAGAGAAAAAATGGGATCGCGTGTGTTTTTAAACTGTAGCTAGAGGACTTTTTTTGGTAATGCGAACCACGAACGTGTAGTTACAATGGCCGCGCGTGTACAATATACGAGCTTCGCGAGAGCACTGAGTCGGAGTGCGCAAGATTGGTAAATGCAGCTAGGAATACAGTGAAAATACATGGCGCTGCGTCGCGTCGCGCCGAACTACCATGTAGAACAGTACCGTGTGTTCTAGAAAAATATTTGTTAATCCCACAATGCAGATTTCGTAAGCGGCGTAAATCCCTTATTCGCCTTTGGGTAATCCGCTCTTTTATTAGAATGGAGAATTGTCGCACGTGGAGGATGGATCGCGTTTATTTTTCCGTTTGTTTTTCCCGAGCTTTTTGTTCGGCGCATGTATGTTATTCATGAATTGTATTGAATTGTTTATAAGTATATTGTCAGAGAGATTGTGTGTCAATCGAGAACGTATATGATATAATAACGTACGCAGATAAACGGCATTGCGATACTTTCGCCTTTATCATCGTTTCGTGTTTCAATCAATCGAGCGATTTCAAAATACATGTGAGCTCGAACGATTAAATTCATCGAACGTTTTATATTACAAATACCTTAAATTATTTAATAACATGATTCTCACAAAAATAGCGTCAAATGTTGAAAATTAAATATTACAAATATATAAATATAATATAAAATGTGCAAATATATTACATCTATCATGCATATCCCTTTCATCATTGTTTAGTATTTGACTGCTACACATTACATTTCGGTTATATCCAAAATTACGCAGTCATGTTACCATTATCGGATCATCTCTATGATAGCGTACGTGCAATCAATTATAACTATCTTAAATTATATTATACGTTGTATGAAGCAATATAACGCTATGTAGTAATCTAACCTGTGCGGTAAGCTGAAAGGGGCTGGCAAATGCGATTTATAGCTTCAATTTCGATGGAAAATTAATGACAACCACTAAATTCGCTCCTGAAGATATAATTATTTAAGAATAATTACTAAAAGAACAAGCGTAATATACTCGCATAGCAGTTTTTTCGTTTACTTTTAAATTAAAAAAGATTAATATTAAATAAAATATTAACTAACAATAAGCATAATATTTAAAATAATTAAAATAAAATACGGATTTAAATAAATATACGTTTATAATAAAGTTAGCATAATAAAGTTAGAATACGATGGGACTAGCAAATAATATTTCTTAAATATTGTTAGAATAATATTGTGCCCCTGTATAATATACGCAAACGCAACGAATAAATTAGTATCAATTTCCCCAATCTTTTATCCCTCGGAAAAAAAAATTTATTCTTTATTATTTATTTCTATATTATTCATAGAGGTTTATCCAAAATCTCACACTGGTTATCGTTGTTGGTAGTTCGAATTAATTTAATAGGACGGCAAAGACTGGCATTACAGTGCAGCATTATACATACTCGCAACGTGCAGTGCACCATTTACCTATTTACCCATCCGCTATGCATTGTTCCTCGAATTACCGACTTGGGGTAGTTAACTGGGAAAACCGGCGCACCCCACTTCACAAAACGCCCCGTCGTTTCCGGTCTACGCCCGTGAGACCTTTCGGAGCGGAGCGAATATTGCCAAACGCACAGACACGGCGGTTAACGCATGCATCGATAGCTGATTCTCTTTTCGCATAACTTATCAGGTTGCAGTCGTTGGCTTCCTTCCGGGAGTGATGTTACCGATTTGGGCGCGGACACATCAACGTGAATCCACGAATTTCCGATACGTTGGCGAACTCGCAAATATAGCGCGTCCCCGTAGATGTGCTGTGAAGCTCGAATCCTATTCGCTTCCTTTTTCACGGCATGCAATCTCCACCAATTTGTACTGCGCAATTTGTAACGGAGCAAAATAAAATGCGATAATATAAATGCTAGTTACACGTATTTTAATTTTTGATATTAAGCCAATATATTTTTTAATTGAAATATTCAGTATTATTCCATGTTGGATATAAAAGGGTCAAAGCCCTATAGTCTCGCAAGTTGAAAACAGACTGGAATTTGCTCGTGTTATATATAAAATATTAAAATTACATTATATAATACCGAGCAAAATATGAAAAAAAGTAGTAAAAAATAATGTGACATAAAATCTGTAAAACGCGAGTTTTTTCTTTTTTATACTAATTACATTTTTATCATATTTATTATCAGAAACATTTTTTAAATAAAAATAAGAGAATTATATCATGTTGGAAAAAATATTAAGAATCTTTTTTTAGATTGAGATTTGAGCTGTATAACATTTCAAATTATTGAGATACTTAAAATCTATATCTGAATTAAATGCAAAAAAATTGCATTGTGGTTTTTGTTATTACAAATAAATATTTCTCTCCTTTAATATTAATATAATTTCAGAAATTTACAGTCACAATACTTTACTACAAATTATATATTTTGATTAAATTAAATATGCAATTACTGTCTGAAAAATAGCAATAATTATATGATAAACTTATAGCGCAGATACGTGAAAGAATTGTTTTTATAGTTTGGCAAATTTATAATCAGATTTTAGATGGATGGGCATTTTTATTCATAACAACATTATAGATTATTGTCCCCTTTAGTCGCGAATCCTTGGTTATCTTCAATCTTATTGCTCTTCCAGTATCATCCTGAAAAATATCGTATCATTTCGTATTCTTTTCTTTCCCATCGGAAAAGATCATAAGAAAAGAGAAAATATTCTACCCTGGAGCATCATAAAGTAATATTGACACTTCTTAAGAAAAAAAAACAGTCTCACAGATTATTGTTAGACGGGAAAAATTAACACTTTTTTTCAATATAACATGACATAATAAAGTGAGACAAATAGTGTTTCTTGATTTATTATTATTTATACATGACATTTTTACATGTCTTAAAAAGCTTTAAAGCAATGTGAAAAATTTGTATATCAAAATGAAGATGAAGGGTCCATTGCAGCAGTAATCTAATCTAATCTTCTTAAAAAAAAAAAAAACGGATCAAAAGAAATATAAATTTTATTTTTTCAACTTTAAGATTAAGTTTTTATTTTGAAAGTGGATTAAATAACTTTTTTGCAGAGAACCATTTAAATACCATTTTTGTCAAAAAAACAATGATCTTAGATTGTTTGAAAAATCAATCTCTGCACCTTCTGAAAAGTATATCGTTAAGCGTGCCTGAAGATACCCTCGTCCGCGATTATAGGTACAGTCATGATTTAGCCGCTATATGCAAGGATGCGGTAAATGAGGCTGAGAGGAGGAGAAACGAGCGCTCTAGGCGAAGAGCCGACATTGGCGCCGTTCGGAGATGCGCGTTGAATTTTAATGAACGCTTTGCCTTTGTGCGCTAAGCTCCTTCCGCCAGAGTCCGTCCCGCAGGACCGCGGGGGCATGAAATTTTTATGGAAACACGGATCATTCGTCTTGCGCCTCATCTCCGCGCGATCACTACTGTCCCAGACTTATGTCGCGACGATTTTATGACAAAACTCCCCTTGCCGGTAACGATCCGCCAGCTGTTCTTTTTCGCTCAATTATTCGCGATGTAAATGGAATCGAGATGCGCTTAAAACGCGCGATTGCAAATATATTAAAACACCTTTGTCTCTCGGTACCGCACGTGATCGATCTGTCATCTGGCGCGACGCCAAAATGGCGCAGTCACCAATTTTAGTGAAAAATTGGGCGAAGTATGAAACTTAGGTACAAGTAAGAAACTTATTACGACCATTTGGTAAGAAGTACGCGGAAGTTTAATAAGCACCGCAATGTGTGTTGCAAAATGAGTTATAGTAGCGATCATAAGTTATTCGCCTTCTCTTGTTGAATACTAAGTTGAAAGTTTTAAAATTAGAGAGTGCGCTATAATATAATATGTGTAAAACTATCATATATAAAATATCTGAAATATTTTTTTTTTTATAAATCATTAAATGTAGTGAAAAGAAAAAAGAAGCGTATAAACAAAACAAATAAGAAAATAGAGATTTTGCGTTATCAAATTTTGTTTTAAGAATAATAATTTTTACGTTACAAGGAATGCGAAGCATTCACAATAACAAGTTCTTCCCTGCCGCTTTTAAAATTAAATTCTTAAAATAAAATAAATTTTTCTAATCCGGTACGATGTAGTTTTTGTGCTAACTTATTTATTAATATCTTTGTTTGCTTTACGTTGGTGTAATGAGATTCGCGAATAATTCTCGTGTGTTCTCTCGTCTATTGGTTTTCTCACATCCTTGATATTGCTTCTGTGACATTTTGTACGCGAATGAATCCTCGTCACAATGCTGAAATTGCCGCGTCGCTGCTGTAGGATTTTCTGTTTTATTTTCCAATTCGCTTTTGAATCCCCCTTTTGTTTAACGTTTCACGGCATCTTTCTCTTCTGCTCTATTCCCAAATGGATTTTGCATAAGAAGGGTGCGCGCGTTGCTTCGCGCGCAGTAAAACGCGCATAAGTACTTTCTTTCGGAGCAGATATTCATGGCGAAGTCGTAGCAACCGTGCCATCGAAAAACATTCGTAATGTCTTCCATTCGCGAGTCTCTCACGATTACACTATGTATCTCTCTTCCCTCGAGAAGAGCTCGTTTCCTTTCTGCGTACGATCCGCCTGAACGACGAAGAAAAGAATGCGGAATGATACACGATGCTCTCCGAGGCGGAATTGAGAGGACGGTCCCAAGGATTTGCAAAGAAAAGGACAATGTTTGGAGTTATTGTGAGGAAAAATATCATTCGATCTTCAAGATCTGACAGTGGAACTGTGATATTGCATAAATGATGGATTGCACAAGTGGTACCACGCTGGGTACATGAAATGCATGTTGCACATTGAGTACATGAAATATATTGATATATTACATATGAAGAACGGATCAAAGGCAAAAAGAATGCAGAAAAGTTTAATGCAAAATTCTCCTAATTAATTCTGAATTACTATAAGTTAGATATTGTTTCGTTTTTCACTCAAATGATATTATAACCATTATATTAAAATTTTAAAAGTAAAAAGATTTAAAAGTAAAAAAAAATGATATTTTCTATTTGTTCGTTAATTATAGCATTGTCTTAAAATTCTATAGTTTTTGTTATTGCTTGTTTAAATATGCAATTCTTATCTCTTAGTAAAAAAATATTTCTATATTTTTCTATTTTTTGGAACCCATTTTTTTTTAAACCAATTGTAATGTACCTAATAAAATTTTAGTGAATCTGTCCGCTCGCGTAACATAATAATTTAAAAATATTTGCCATAAATTTATAGAATTTTGCGCTTGATAAGCTAGCGAGAAATCTCCGAATATTTCACTCTTTTTAATTTATGGACACAAAATAATTACAAGCCAACAAGCTCTCGTTTTACATGCATCAGTGCGAAATTTCTCGCTTACGCATCAGGCGGCGTCAGGATTTGCAGGATTCTCGCTACCGCGTGCGCATTTGCGTAATCCTTACCCGTCGACTATCGAGAGCGCACGTCTCCGTTCTTGCGTTGTGTGACGCCATATATATATATATATATATATGTGAATTATATATGAATGTATGTAAAAGCAAAATACGCGTAGAAAAATTATATTCATACGCTTGTAACTTATGCACAATAAACAGATAATCGAGATAATTATGCGGTGAGTTGTTCTTTTTACGTTCATATTTGCGTTAAACTCTCTTGTTTTTCCTCTTTCTCTCTCTCTCTCTCTCTCTCTCTCTCTCTCTCTCTCTCTCTCTCTCTCTTTCTCTCTCGGTAAATATTTAAAAACATTATCACGTTGCCGCCACATTATTCATCTGTTAGCTGAGTAGAATTTTTAACATCATTTGAAATTAAATTTTAATATTCACCACCCTATTACTGATAATTTAAAGATTGTACGGAATATTTATATTTGCAATATATGCCGGAAATTGTGTGTGTGTGTGTGCGCTTACTTTCTATTATTAGTTATTATTAATTTTATGAATAATTGATATGCAGAATATTTTACATTAACTCTTGCTCAGTAATAAATTAATTAATAACAGAAATAATAATAATAATATAATAACAGGTTAAATTTCTATAATAATTCTTGCATTTTAATAATCCCAATTCTATAGAATTGAAAAATTGTGTACATCAAGAAATTTGGAAATATCAGAAGATTCAAAGTTTTCAAGTTTGATATAATTAGAAAACTAATCCTCACACAAACACACACACACACAAAAGCTTTAGAGTTCCAGAATGTGAGAATTCAAATACTCAATTAAAATTTAACGCTCTTAGTACCTAAGGAACAGAGAGGAATTCAACTTTTCTGAAAACCGAAGGTTTAAATATTCAAGAATTCACGAATATATGCTAACTCCGTGGTGGAATAACTTTATTAATGAAAAACCTAAAAAAAACTTTGTAACAGTGTATAACAACATATACCACACTCGGTTTAATATATTCTCGCAGCACGTAGACTTTATAAGCTAGGCATTAGTCGAAGAATGGCGAAATGGCGTGAACGTGGTGCCGCTTGGGTTTTGTAAGGCAGCTCGTCCCCAGGGATCTCAGCATTTTGTGCACCACTTTCCAACTCCAGTTATGCTCTAGATACTTTTACAAAACAGTCAAAGTTCCGCGAATTTTTATCGTACCGCAACATATTATCAAATCCTTCCTGAGTTATATTTCTTTTTTCACATGAAAATATGTATATGAAGAACTTAAAAAAATAACTAAAAGATCGCGTGAGCCTCTTTTATTTATTCACATATTCCATAATTCCTCTCATTAAAAATCTCTTTTTTGCACGTAGTAATTACATTAATAAATAAATATAAAAATTATACGGAAGAAGAAATTTTATTAGTTAATTCTGAGATATATCGCTTAATTACTTTACGGTTATATTTGGACTGTATAGCATAACGCATTTTTACACAAATAATTCATGAATAATTAGAGAATAAATATTTAAAACTCGTGTTTTATTTCTTGTAAATATTGCGTAATAAAAATGTTCTACTTATTCCGTTCATTTATTTCGCATTAAACGATAAGGGTCGCGCATTAAAGTGAGAGATGGAAACTTTATGAAATGAAGCAGGCGGAAAACGTTGGATTTCGGGGATGGACGGTGTACACACGGTATACGGCAATTGAGATTTGAATATGTATGAGGATCAAGGCATATGGCATACAGATTGTGCCTTCGGTTTATCGTGTCACTCGAGATGTGTTGCAAAGCCATCTCGATGACAAAACAAACAGCATATCAAAGATTATAAAACTTGCATTCAGAATACATCCCCACGAGAGATCTTCAGAAAAATGCTTACGTTCTTTTTCAAGACGTAATGAAAGAAAATATTATTATCACATCCTAATAATGTAACGTATACGCAAATTACGATTTGCTTAAATACAGTACACTGAGAAATAATGTTGTAAATTTAAAAAAGAACGGATAGAAAGGAAATAAAAAAGAAAAATGGAACATAATAACTTTTATATTTTTATTAATTCAATAATAAATTTAAATTTACATTTAATTTAATAATAAATCTTTTGTTTAGTATTCATACACATTATTTACATAACATGTATTTAACTTATTAAATTTTTCGAGTTATTAATTTTTTGCGAAAATTTTATTATTATTTTTACCTCGTGATATTTTTCATGATAAACGAATATTCTCGTTAAATTTGACGTTACATTGTAAATGACCATCGTTTCAGTATAAAATGTTAAAATAACTTGTTAGCTTTTTCATTCTGTTAAATCTAGTAATATTTTTGCCCAATGTTTTCGGTATCGTTTCATTTTTCGCAACCAGAACGTTCTCCATTGATAAAAGCACTCGTAACTTCGTTACGATTAGGACACATCGATGAAACGATTTTTCTTTTGCGCGGGGGGTTAGTCAAAGCTTTTTGAAAACCCCGTTCAAAGTGTCTCTATGTCGTAAAGATAGAATGAGACAATTACTGTCAGTCGCCGCCGGTCCATAAGAGCATCACGAAAATGCATCGTATGCATTAACCGAGAGATCCAGCGTCTCTTGTATTATACAACAACGTCCATTCCGTATTCGGGGGTGTATTTTTGCAAAGTTTACGCAAATATCTCTTGTGTATATCACATTATATAATACGCGCAAAACTCTTTTGCATGCATCGTGGAATACGCGCAAAATTTCATTGCAATTCAACGTTACTTGTTTTTCATTTCCAAAGTACAAGTACAATTGTATAAATACAGTAATTTGGAATGTACACGCGTGCACATAAATTCATACATATTTGTATAGAAATGTAGAGTATATGTAGTGAATATGAGTATACATACATATATATAAGTGTGAGCGAGTGTATTCATATGTATGTAAATTCTGAATTCGCAACTTTTAAGTCTCAATTTTCAGCTGTGTATTCTAAAGTTCCAACAAACATAATATGATAAAACAGGAACTTGTTACATCATTTGCGAATCGTTCGCAGGTTTTATTAAAATAAATAACAATCCTTGAGTTGAAATGTATTGAATTTGGAAATCATTGTGATCATTTAACGTTTGGGAGATATGAAATGGTACATACAAACCGTGTAAACATCATCGCGCAGTGGATTTACCTCAATCCAGACTTATAAAAAATAAAAGAGAGTCGCGAGAAACGTGAGCGACCGCGCAACAATTTTTCCC
>NW_021853696.1:198365-208145 GCF_003651465.1 Formica exsecta
AGAGCGTCGCGAGAAACGTGAGCGACCGCGCAAAAATTTTTCCCGTGTTTATCACGCGTCGATTCCGTCAATAAAAACCTACGGTTTGCACATGATCTACGCGGGATAGTTACGCATTTTATGGTCACGCTCTGCTGCAGCATCCCAGCAGGGTTCGTACAACGGATATCATGATATCCAAGACCGTAAGCCGAATGGCCGCCCTTAGTTATCCCGCGGAAATTACACCTGCTATTTGCCCGCCCGCTCACCCGCGCACGCACGTTTTGTCGGTGCAACCTAGTTGCTGCAAAACAGCAAAATTCGGCGCGCACGTTTAATAAGTAGCGTGCAATAAGAGGATGACTTACAGCCGCATTACAAACGTCCCGCGCCGACCGCCTAGCTCGCTGCAAACGCCTGCCATATCGCGGCGCACTAATTACGGGCTTTATGCGCTGCATATATGTAATGCATCCTAATTGGAAATGCAGCTCCTGAGTGCCTCATTAAACGGCGCGCGCGCATTTCGACTGACTTTTTCTGCGCGCGTGTATACGTACGTTGAAAACGATGATAAATAATAAATGACGAAAAGTTGTGCACTGTGTTACATATTTCGATTGAACGGTATTAAATTGGAGATTGCCAACCGTATTTACGTATCGTATAAACTAATGAGTGTACACGCTTTTGCCGCTTATATCATTTATCGTCATTACGCACGGTCACTAATCGCTTTATATTGTCGGCGTTTAAACGAAAATATTACACGCACATTGAATGCCTTGTTGTACGATAACTCGCGTTAATTATAAATAAATTAACATGCATGAAATAGTATATTGTTTCAGTAGAAGAAACTTTACGCTGTCACGTAAAAACCGCTTTTGACAGATATGAATGAGAATTTTAATTGATGGCACTTTGGGATATGTTTTATTAGAAAACTTTGACACATTAAAAATGGAATTTTTTTCTCGCGCTTTTTGACTCGTTCACTTATTTTCTTAATTCAGTTAATCATGAGTACATTATTCATCTCTCTAGACGACATTTTTTCTCCATAAAAAATATATAATAAAAATCGATCAACTCTTTCTATTTGCACATTTTACTGTTATTATGCAAATAACCTTTTTTGTATACAAGAAAATTATTAAATCACAATGTTTTAATCGTATAATATATTATAACTATTCTTAATCGTATAATATCATAAAAACAAAAAATGTGTCAGCAAAATATAAAGCACTATGTTTCTTTAAAAAAGGGAATTTATTTATTTTAATATATTTAACAGTAAGAGGGCATAAACCTGAATTATGTTATACGTATTCTCATATAATCTCTTTATCTTTGTGGTATAAAATATACTTATTGTGATATAAAATATACTACAAATAAAATAAATATTTTCAGCGAATAGATATTACATTAAATATAAAAACTTTTTTTGGAATGATCTCCATAAATTATCTCGATGGAAGAAATCATCGTAGAGCTGCTAACATATGAAAAGCAGGAACAAGGTAAATACGACGCGAAAGCGTTGTCAGAATAATCCAGTTTTATAATGCACTCTATTATGGAAGCAGACTGACGTCCATAGGGACGGACTAGATGTGTACAGTTAGACAAAATGTGCATATGCACAAACAAATGGACTGCCTTCTTTTTATTATCGTTCTTGTTATATCTCTTTTTAGACGTTTGGCAAAAAATGTAATTCAGAGAGCTACTATCGCGTCAGCGCTTCAGGCTCTTTTAATTTCACTTACAGAAATATTAATTTCATCCTAGATTATATTTGTACAAAGTGAAATTATCGCGTATCATGTGCGAGTTAAATGTGCGAATTAAATTTCACAATTTTTTGTCTATCAATTGTCTATATGTGTCTCTATTTCCTTTCATTATTGAAAAATTCTAAATGTAATGAAATAAAACTCTCTCGTAAGGTCGTGCAAAATATTTAAAAATTTTGAAAATTGCTTTAACGCACCGAAACAGATTTTTGTTATGCATTACACACTTCGTTAATGGATTAAATTACGTAATTAAAGCGCCCGTGTGCATATTGATAGTAAATTAAAATGTACTGGAAATTTCGCTTGAAAAGATGATTTTCTATTAATCGAGAATTTCAAAAGAACATGATAACACGGAAAATTGTATTTATACAACGTTACGTTTATTCGAACAAATGCATTATCGAAAACATTTGCAGAAGATATTGCAACAACAAACCGAAAATATCGTAAAACAATATTTTTCGTTAGACTCACAATATCCAATTACCCAACAGATTTGTATTACGCGCGTCAGAAGCTGGTTTAAAAGGAACAGCAAATCGGAAATAAAAGCGAATTTTGTTCTGATTTTTCGCGAAGCTTGCTTTTTCTCTTTCTGTTTATTTGTAAAAATATCCGAGAAGCAATACTCTTGTCTATTGTGACGTTACGACAATTCTTTGTAACACATAGCTACATACTAAGCCAAAACGAAGCAATTACCACCAATTGCAAAGCAAAACAAGTCACCCTGCATGTCGCAACTAATTCAATTGCTCGATTTTAAACGATATACGAGTCTATTTCAGGAAAAGGTATATCAACATTTAACGCAATCTTTGCTTAAAACAAAATTAAGAAATGTTAAATCAACTCGTAATTGTAAAAGTTGTATTATCTATCAAATCAAGACAGATTAAAATATATTTCAGTTGGTCTCGATCATCGAAATATTATTCTTAGTGTCTTTCTTTGAAAAAACATAATTGAAAAGTATACAATTTTTTAACACATATCAATTTTTTTAGTAAAATCGTCAAAAATCTATAGTGATAGAATCATTTATATATTATATACGTAGGTTTAATACGACATACACACATACGCGCAAGTACACACACACATACATATATATAATGAATTGCCATTTACTTTATTAATCTTTGAAAGATACGGTTTTCAGTCAGATTTCTTTTTCAGAGGAGCTATATATGTATATATTTAATTAATTTCAACAATATATATGTGTATCTGCAATAAAAAAGATCGTTATTTACAGTATAGTGATTTTTTGATAATAATTGTGCAACTACATCCGAAACATTGTACTATCTTCACAAAAATATTGTTATTCTTATCGCTGTTGGCTATAAAAAAATATTAGTTAAAATTGAAATTTATTGATACACTCTGTAGTGCGTATGGCAGTTAAAGTAGTGCGGAGATAAAACGCGACATTTTCAGTCGATATGATACCAGAGGGTATAAAACACGCGAAAACAGTAGCGCGAAAGCGGAAAATATGCATGTCGTATCGTTTTGCGTATCGCGTTTGCAAAAATCACCATTTTGACGCAAGTGCATTTAGCTGCAGAAAAATGAAGCTGCGATTGGATAAATAACTAAAACAATCCGCATTGTGTCGGTTGGCTCGTATCCGCTGGCTCGTTCCAAGCCCGATTTAATAGCGCGCGTTTTCCGGAACAATCGCATTCGGCGTTACGGCGAACGGACGCGTCATCCTAAAACGTTCGCCAAATGAGAGAGTTCTTTGTTAGGATAAATTATAACGGTGCAACCGCACAAAGCGGCGGTGCAACGTTTAAATTTGCCATTAAATATATGCTGTCACCTAGTCGAGCGAACAATCCTTTTAAAGTGCTATTATTATGTATTCACATATCGGAAACGTATGAAACAAATAATCGCCGGCGTGTATGTAGTTCTGCTTATACTTGCGAGGGTACAATGGACGGCCGTAGTTTCCGAAATGGTAAATAATTCCGTAACTGATTGAACCGAGATTGAGAGCTAGCAATAATTGCCAACAAAACAAATTATCCGATATCTGTTCTTTGATTATTCGAGCCGCGATTTTTGCGCTTTCAGTATTGGATCATGTTTAAAAGTAATTAATACTCTTTATCGATATTTCAAACAAGTTTTACATAATTAACAAAATTAAAACTTTTAATATGTGTATAATAATTATTATTAACAATAGATATTTTTTATTAATAATGTCTAATTATAAGTAATAAATATTTTGTTAATAATATGTTAAAGATTTTATATCAATATCATGTGAGATAAAATTGATATAGTACAGCATTAAAATTTTGCTGACTTGGATGATTATCATATTAATGATAAAATCACTGGATGTGCGATGATACGAACAGAGGCTTTATCTACTTACACCCTTATTCATACCGACATCCATTTTCGCAAGCATGTTTGAATTATCGAATTTCGATATTTCTGTACATTCCGGTATTCATTTTTAAACTATCGGTTTAAATACTCAACAGTCACATTTTTGTAGTTTGCTACTTTTTATCTGATAACTGCGTTTACTAGATACGTAGATAGATATATAGTAGATGGAAATTTATAATATATATTATATATCTTTTTTATCATCAAATGACGCGATAATACTTTTTTACACTGTTTGCATGGGAAAAAAGGTAAAATACATGTCTTATACTTTACTTCATCGTTATTACGATTCTAGGTAATGATATTATATTGTGCAATTTTCAGAAAATACTGATAATAAAAAAAATCATTTTTACATTATTCTGCCTTATTAAATGTTCATTTTAATTAGCAATATACATTTTTAATTATATGCTTATTCATGCTGTGAATCAAACTCATTCCTACTCTTATAGGACATCTTTGATACAAAAATATTCGATTTAAAGAGGCTTTTTGTGCTGCGATACTTACATAGAATTTATATTAAATTCATAAAATGTGACCGCTTTATTAAAAAAACGTTTTGCTACGCAACAATCGAATTTATTCGCTCCATGGTGCACGGTGAAACTCACTGCATAAATTACGCAATGTTTAATGAAATGAGTGCAATGCGCACGGGCCATTGTCGACGCGGAGTAACAGAAGTATTAATTATGGACATTACTATTTAATAATATATTGCCGCGGCTTCTCTTCCAAAATTTGACCAATCGGTGTGCCGTGCGTTTTACACGGCCGGAAATTACGCTTGTCACGACGCGAAATCGCGTGCGCGATCTGACGAAATCGATAGAACGCGCGTTGCTTTGCCGCGGCGACGACGGCGATGCGGTGCAACTGGAAGAGAATATTTCGACACACGGAGAATCGGAGAAAATCCCTGAGAAATCCGCCTAGGGTCGTCGCAAAAATATATATAAATCTGAATAAATCGAACGTTGCAAATCGGACGTGATAGATGCGGCCGATTATTGCTCCGGATTCACTGGACTCTGCGATTTTTCCGTATCGATATCGCTACACCACCAACTTTCATATACCTATATTTTCAATATTTCTTATATCTGTTCACATTTATTCATGTTTTCTAGGCGTGAGTTACACTTGGTGTCCTTTATGTCGTCTTGTTCCGTTTTATTTTGAATTCACCCATTTTCACATACTGCTATGTAATCGCAATATTTTATTTATTCTTTTTCTCTTTTTTAACATAAGAGATTCTTCGAAAAGAAATTTCAACAATATTCAATCTCTTCAAGAATAAACTAGAACAGAAATAATTTCACATGTAACGCAATTTGTAATGTTATGTGTCAAATCATTGATTTACTTATATCAAATCATTTATTAATCAAGAGCACTGATGGCTTCTCCCGAAATAGCCAATCAGTTATTGCTGTCACATAATAGAAAACCGTATGCCGTTTTTGTTGCCAACATTCCCATGACAGGAATGTCATGTCAGATGGACGATCGGATAAAACGACAGATAATGGTCCGGATGGAGAAGCACGGCGAAAAAGTGCCGCCAAACTGTCGTTCGTAACCACGAGATCGTTCCCGAGAGACTTGGCGACCGCGTAGTCATCGCCAGCGGAAACAAGTAGCATACGAGAAATCGAAGCTGCGACAAATCGGGCAAGAGTGTCGCACAAGTGTATATTCTGTGGAGGAGGAATGGTTGTTGAAATGCAAATAAAAACAAACCTTCAAGCATTCTTTCTTACAATTTGATGTATATCTGATATATATATATACGTTTGAGAAGAAAATATTCTAAGAAATGGAATATGATTGAAAAATATGACATTGAAGGAAACGAAAGAGATTTAATTCTTGAAAATAAATGAGAAAATAAATATTAGAGATAATTTTATTATTTTATTTAGAATTCACATCTGATTTCGTCAAATCAGCTATAT
Organism: Formica exsecta; assembly: GCF_003651465.1. Taxonomy (NCBI): domain Eukaryota; kingdom Metazoa; phylum Arthropoda; class Insecta; order Hymenoptera; family Formicidae; genus Formica; species Formica exsecta. The sequence continues at coordinate 204,547 of NW_021853696.1, forward strand.
TTGCAAATTTATAAACGACTGCATTAATGCATATCTGATATTATTATGTGCATTCCATACGATATATGTCGCCAAATAGGTCGTTAAAAAAAGACATATATTCACACGAATTAAAACGCTATCCTGAACGTTAGAAAAAGATTAAAAAAGATTCCGGTTTGTCAATAAGTTCATTTATCCGCGAATTATTGGGATTCGCGCTAATTACCGGTTCGTAGCGACAAATTACGTGTTCTTTTTGCGCACGAGCACCGAATAAGAAACTCGTGTCGGCCGGAAGGTATTAGCGATATTGAATTACAGGTTAAATTTCGTCATGGTCGAAGAGGAAACTATAAAAGCTAGCTCCGATTCCTGCTTCAGCATGCCCCGGACACACTCGACGGAACGAATTCTAATTGACTTTCAGCGATGCTGCTGGCGTTTGATAAATCTTGCCTTGATATCGATATTCGATATATTCACCGGGTACAAATTGATGCACCAGCGAGTAAATACATAATTCACGGTAATATTTATTCTGATCGCGGAAATCGTGTAAAAAAAATAGTTCACCTTGGATTATAAAAGTCGTTATTTATTATGCGTCGTGTCTGTCTTCTGTTCTGGTTTTACTTTTTTATATTATATTATATGTAATATCAATGTAACCAAAAATATAACATTATGTGTAATATATTAAACTAACAAATTGTATAAGAACAATAAATTAATGTTACGTAAACGATATATTTTAAGAGTTACCCAAATAAATTTATAAAAAATATCTTTTTTTTAAGACATGCTGTATCCTTTTGCTTGCGTTATCAGAACTAAAAATAGACTAGCAAGTAGCTATAGCCGTAGACAGACATATCTAATTCATTACATTTATATCAAATTAAAAATAGATTGTTTAATTTCTAAAAATGACAGTGGATAGCTTATATTTCAAATATCGTCGTAAAAAAAAAGATTTTTTCATATAAATTTATGATCATTTGCTCGCATTGCTTATTAATTCAATTTGGCATTTGCTTTCTATTAGCCAATCGTTTTAACCAAGTGCGTGATTATACGTCAGTAGGTTACAGCAAGGAATTTCCTCGCTTTATACTCACTTCCTTCGTTGGCTTTGTGTAAATCTAGGATTAGCGTGAGCGCCTGCCTGGCTTCGTGCGAACCGATAAAGTTGGATTCAACGATAGATATATTCGAGAGAGTGAATTCCGTGCGATTCGGCTTTGGGCTGCGCCGCCTCTTCGAAATAGAGCAAACCGCGCGTCTGGTACAACAACGTGCATTAGATTCCGTGTCAACGATTTTAACAGCACGATAAATGCCCAATGTTGGACGGATTTCTGTTTTTTGTATCGCAATTTCGTCCTTGTAAGTCGAAAGTCACATCATTTTAAATCGTATATCCAAAATTGAAATCTTTTTAACTATGATATTCTCACTATTATAATGCGACAGGTATTTCAATGTTAAGTCGTTTCTTTGACGAATTACTGGCATAAATGTTGAACATAATATATATATATAGCATTTGAGCGTTACAAATCAATACTAGTTCTAATTTGTTATATTTTGGCAGATAATATAAAGGATTTATTACTAGTTGTATCCCGCTCTCTCAATACTCTCAAATATTTTACCACTTTTTAATATACACATATGTTTATAAAATTACCAGAATATTTCTCGTTGCGTTTCTCTTGTGCCGTATTTTGCATAAACACGAATTATTCTTCATTTCGTATGCTCATGTGTTACCCGAAAATTTCGCGCGTACTACGTGATCGTATTTTAACTCGTGAAATGGTGGTCTCTCGGCAGGAAAACGAATATCATCGAAAAATATCGGTAAAAATATTATATTATATATTCTGCGCCATTTTTACAATAAATAAAATGGGTCATTCGAGAAAGATAAATATCAACGTGGAATCAGCGCATCAAATGCTGGCAATTAACAGTTCATGTCATACACATGGTTATTTTAATCAATTATTATTTTAAGCCGCATTTTAGCTATGTCCATCGCGCGAAGGGCATAAAAAGATTTTATGCAGACAGATAGAGAGAGAAATGTACATAGCTAATTAAAAGTTGATCGAATAGAAGGGCTATAGAATAGATTCACTTTTCATTATAACAAAAGGTTTTATGGTTATATTCACAATGACAGAATTAAACTTTTAATGAATTTGTTGAAATAGGTAATGACAACTTCTTCAATTCCGCAAGTCTCTTTTATATAATGCTTGGTTAAAAATAAATTTTCAAATAATTATCTTACCTAGCAATTTATATGTATATACAAAGTTAAAACAATTCGCAGATTTGTTTTAAATAAACAAAAAAAATCTTGCGTAATAATAACAATTTTTATGTTAGTATATTATATTATATTTAACAATATTGATGATGTTTTTGTAATTAAATGAGTAATTTAAAAAAAAAATTATCTTTTTTTTCTCTTCACACGCTATATTCTAGACATTTTAAGAATATGTATAGAAATCTGTATATATATATATATCTTTTTAGTACTTTTTGTTTATAAAATTAATAGAAAAATGTTAATTAATTTTAAAGAAAAGACATCAAGAGATTAAACTTTTGAAAACTTAAAAGTGTTGTAAGCTTAGAAATGTAAAATATTATATGTATATCGATCACAAATCAAACATCGCCACAGTATCTTATATAAATATTTTATATACACATCGCAGATATGTTTGAAAGAACCGAACAATCTAATCGTCGCAGTCTCGTATTCTAAATGAAAAAGGATAGGCAATTGTGCGCGTGTTGTACGAAAATTTCGATCTTCGACTTTCGCTCATCGAACAAACAATTGTACTCGAAGTGATTGATATTGAATTGATATCGCGACGCATTATCCTGCCGTTCTTTTGATATCATTGCGGTAATGCAATAAATCGTTTATCGCCTTTTAAGTTTCAAAATTGCACGATGGCATTCATGCACAGCGACAAATCACCGACGGATAAAAAGATGTCTATCTTTTTATCGCGAGTAATTTTACCTAAACCCTCGCCGTGCCAAGCCAAGTTTATTGCCCGGCATTGTTTGCCGCCGCTCGTATAAACGTCTTCCGGTATTCTATTCCGTCGTGCCATTAGTATCATCGAGTCTATTTTTTATCGCTTTTATGTGTGAATGTCACAAAATAATGATTCACGCGATCTATTTCAGAAGGACCAAATTTATGAAATATTATGGAAAAATTTAATATAAATTGATGAAGAAGATCCATCATTATAATAATCGTTTGAAAAATTTTCATTATTATTGTGTTAATATATATTCAATATAGTTATATATTTTATATAAAAAACAAGATAGCTTATAAATAATAGTAAGTATTAGATAAGCTAGAAAGAGCAAATGATAAATATCGTGTATTTATGTATAATAATAGAGTATAATAATAGTATAAAATGATAGCGACAAAAGATTTATCTCAAATCTTAGGAAAAAAAATTTATTTTATAAATTATTAACTAAAAAGATGAAAATTACACACACACATATATATATAATTTTTTTTTTTTTTATTTAATGGTATTAATACAAGTCAATCTAAAATA
>NW_021853696.1:208581-215780 GCF_003651465.1 Formica exsecta
TCTAAAATAGTTATAAAATTTTGAAAGTAAAAAAGAAAAAAATAATATTATTTATAAAATAATTTAAAGAAAATATTACAGAATAATTGTAAAAAGAATTATGTAACGGATAACATCAGAAATAAGATAACAATTAAAGAATGTAGATCACTTCACGAATAAAATATTGATCAATAATTCGTATCGATATTATTATAGTTGCGAGTAGATATAAAAAATAAACATGCACAAAAGTTGTAGATGGAATTTGTGAACTTTGAAGAATTTGGGACGACGAGTAACAATTTTTGCAGTGAATACTTGTATAGACCACGAGACTTGGAGAAAATTAAGCATCGGTGATGAGACACATGGACAATGAATTCCGGAAGGTCAAAGAATCCGCTCAAATTACGGTTGGCTCTGCCTCGAAGAACTCGAATATGAGGCTATTCTTTACCTTTTGGCTTTCTCTTTTCCGTGCCATGGCTTTTTCCGCCTTTCCCAACATGTCTCAGATACCAATGTTCTCCGAGCAAAAAAAAGAGACTTAGAACGTTCTATAAAGAAAATTCCACGAGCTAAATGAAACTATAGCATCAACGTGGTCTATTTGCTATATGTAACAGCAATAATTGCGGGAACTATCAAGATAATTTAGATCGAAATTAATTTTAGAAAGTGAGTCAGTATAGGAAATATTGAAAAAAAGAGTAAAATTATGTATACAAATAATCCAAACTTGATGTGTGAACATATTGTTCTAATAAATTATACAATATATTAAGCATTTTCTTTTAATTTCTTGATACGCGCTACAGAAAAATTTCTTTTTATTTTTCGAAGCTTCGAGTAATTTAACGTAAATTTATAATTCTCTATTATTTCTGTTAACAAATTATGTTGAAAAAATTATTTTAACATTCGATCGTTTCCGTTTATTTAACTGTGAAAACGGTTTTAAGTAATTAAATTAAATTTGCCTTAAGCGATTCCAGCCGAAAAACGCGAACTAAATCGAAATGCGTCACTAGATATAGACAAGTGCAAAATTCACGTCTACATGTTCTTTTTTATTCAATTTAAACACTGGCTATTTTTGATATGGCAGAAATTGTCCCTTTTTTGTTCATTCGGCACACTGCAGATAATTGCCCATATATATTGTTTACGAGCAATTTAAATATATATACAAGATTCACATCGCCCCGCCAGAGCTCTCGCATGTGGTTTTGTTGGCGCCAAGCCATATCTGAACTATCATTCCGGAGTCATCGCTTAAATGATACCATACGCCATGTGCTCACAAACAATAAATAAATCTCGTTAAAATATTATTTTCTTGATTTACGATTAAGACAGTTAAAACTAAAATCCATTAAAATTATTTTTGTCAAATTGCCATAATCAGATAAACGATTGCATATTTTTGCGTTTAAATCAGAGAATGATATATCTATATATTTCCAAAGAGAGAGAGAAAGCTTTTTTTTTATTATATAAACAAGTTAAAAACAAAGTAATGTCTTCTTTGGTTTATCTCAAATTAATTAAATATATTTATGCGCACACAAAGATAACAAAATGTTATTTTTAAGATATACAATAAAGATACGTATTTGTTTATATATATAATTGAAATTTTTTAAAAAAATTTTTTAAGTTTTATCAATTTTATAATAATCTTTCTTTCGCGTAGATAACGGGTTTCATTGGAGAAAGAGAAGGAGAAAAAGAGAATTCCTGTTAGAAAGATATTTTAATATTGTTTAATCTGTAAATATAAAGTTTTTCATCAAAAGAATACCTCTCGCCAAAGCACGTATACGTGATTAAAAAGCGCAAGTGATGCATTTATGAAGAGCGCAAAAAATAAACGCAATCACGACTGTTTGCCTAGATTTTCCATCTCTGTGAAGGAGTAGAGGAAATATTTGTCAGAAGGTTGAGTAAAATATTGCATCGCGCGGTATAGCCACAGGAGATGATTAATCGTCTCTCACTTTAGAATTAATTACCAGCTCGGTCGGACATAATTATAGTTAACTCAACACCGATTACCGTACGAACAATGCACCCGCTGTTCCTATTTTAGCGATTTGTAGTTGCTTGATTCACGATTCGGCCCGACGTTAGCTGATGAACTCATGCGAAAGTTAATTCGTCGATCCGATGCATCTGTCGCTCATACCGGAAATGGATAATCGCGTTGGTAATCATGAACGCGCGCACGAATTGCTCGCGCCACTTCGAATTCTAATTAAAAGTTAAACGGCTCCAATCAAGGCTAAATTAACATCTGCACAGGCAATCAATCCGTATTAGTAACAAGTTCGTTAATTAAAGAACGAGTCATGAAGATTGGTGAAATACTGTCTGTAATTTTAGCCCTTTAATTAATTTGATGCTTTAATGATTTGTGATCAATCTTTAAAAGTAAATTAAACAAATTTAGACTAGTTATATATTTTATATTGAATTTTATATTTGATTTAGATTTTATATTATAATATTTATTTATTTTCAGCATTCACTCTTCACTGTTAACTTTACAATTTATCTAGTAATTTCTGTTTAATAAAAAACTTTTGATTTATTGGACGTGCATTCAATGTGTTTGGTTCGCAAATGACTTGCATTAATTTTAAGCCGCTTCATTTAGTCTGATCGATGATGCACTAATCAAACTACGCGTAATTATCGTAAACGGAACAGATTGAGGTCACTAAATCAGATTTGACATCGAGTGATGCGTCATTTAGCGATACCGTGATTGTCTTTAACGTAACGTTTCATGCGCGGTCAATATTTCGGAATCGATCGAGAAAACATAATTGTGGTACTAAAATCGAATTAAAGCGCACGAAGATGTATCCTGCGTGCCACTAAGGGCCGCTATTCCGCCGGAATAGCGCGGTTCTACTTTAGAAATTACTTCCGTAACATACTGCGGCAACTCGTCGCATTACAATGAAAGTTGGATGGCGTTCTTTCTTCTCACGCAAGAAATCCCTGCCGGACCAAAATACTTCGGCGGCACGATGTGAAATAGAAATAAGCTCCGCTCTTCGGAAAACTTTGAAAATGAACATTACGACCGAGATGATATACATCGGAATACTTTGAAGAAACAAGATAGAAATATTCTCGTCGTTATGAAATTAAATCCTGCGGGCAAAGCGAAAAGCAGAGATTGTATCGCGTGAAAGATTCGAAGGAACTTCTGTTGCGCTAAATCGAATTGCCGATCTTAATAGATAAGAATGCAATTAAGGAAAATAAGTGCGCCCGTTAAATCTGTTGCAATTTCTATTAAAAGAGACAACAGAAGTTTATTATCTCGAGATAAATCTGTCAAGATAAGTGACGTACAAAATTATGAAAAATAAAAATCTAAATAATAAGCGAATAACAGCGTAAATAAAATTATGCGTGAAAATAGAGAATTGCTAAAAGTATATTTTACCCTGATAAATTATTGTGAAAAAACAAAAACATTGCTTTCGGAACAATACAAAGACTAATTGACAAACTTAGATTTGTAAGGATAATAGAATAGAATAAAATATTAAATATTTAGTATTTCATAATAAAATTAAAAATATCCCAGAGTTATACGTAATGGATAATGATCAATGAATTGATGAGAAAAGGAAGGGATTGTCTCGCTACATCCCGTAACGCTTCGAAATTGCATTTGCTGCTCTGATGGCAATAATTGCGCGCACCATTTACCTACTAGTAGAACTCGACTGCACTCGCAGGTAATCGGGAATCGTTCGATCTCTGCGCGGAAACTACTCTATACTATTATTTGTATACATCCTGTGATCACGTCTGGATCTAATGACCATTAAGCTTCGCGGACAAATACAAGGGCACATCAATTTGCCTAATCAGCCAATGACCACAAAGAAGTGCAAAAAGATTGATCTTAATTTGTATTCGCGCAACTCGTACTTATTAAAGTACTTATTAAACTTTATATATAAATAAAGATCTTAAATATTTAAAAAAAATAAAGAGACTTGAGCAAAGTAAGCTTACAATTAAATGTGTTCGCAAACAAAATGTATTATAGCGAGCTTTTTTAGACCTTGATTCTTAGCACATTACTTTTTTTATTATACAGGATTTTAAAAGTGCTAATACCTACTAGCTGGTGCAAGTAATAAATAATAAATTAAATTATAAATTGCTTACCTTACGGTTGTTCCGCCGTCATCTGATGGCTCCCCCGTCCATCTCTTGGTCATCTTTGATTACTTCTTCATGTCACTCACTCGCGAAAACACGTTTATTTATAATCACGCGCGCGTTAATCGGCAAAATTCGACGAACGCAGGGTAATTTACATGGCACTCCCGACATTAATTGATATAGTCATTAATATATATTTAATATAACTTTATTAAATTATGACGGAAGAATAATAGGAACATTACACGCACAACGCTACGCACAACGCTATGCACAACAATATGTTTGGCACAAAAATTAAGCCATCAACGCGTTACTTGCAATATTATTTCTGTTACTAATAAATATTTTACGCTCACATTTTAGGACACAATTTTATCATTTCACATTATAACGTAAGTGAATAAATCGATGTAAGATTAATAGAGAAGATCTCTAGTCAAACATTAAATCACCAAAAAATATCATAATCAAAATGTAATATCGCGATTCTAATAGATTTCCAAAGCAAAAATTCCACAAGATACCTGTATTACGTACTTATTAGTTAGCAATAACATACATATATTATTAATACATATAACTAGTCGATATATCATGCCTTTTTGTTACTTGAATATTGTAGTTGCGCCGGCGATAATCTTATGTGTCGCTTATTGCAAAAATTAATCAATTGCTTAAAGCTTAAACTGATAATCGTAATAATTATGAGGAGTGATCGCGTTTCGATCACGTTTAGATAATGTAATGCGAAGAGTGAGACACAATGCCTGCTCACTCGAGTCGCGTCGCATAAATAACTTGTTGTCGAGGTTAACATAACTCGCCGCGCAAACGCTGTGTTGTCAAGATTAGCATAACAAGCCGCGCTACGTCACAAGGTCAATGACGCACGTAGTAGTCTTAACATTCGTGTGGCACGACGCGAGCGAGCAGGTATCGGCGCTTCACGTATTGTACATTATCTTTCGAATTGCGATCATTCCCGATAATTATTACAATTAACGATTGATACGCGTAATTCATCAATTTTCTGCGATAAAGGGTACATAAGATTATTGTGTGCGCGACTTTGTAATTCTCTGTAAATTGTGATATTTTCGCGTTGGAAAATCTATCACAATTACAGTATTAAATTTCGATTATACATTTTCTGTCGGTTTATGGTGTCTTAACTTTTAACTACTGTAGAGATTCGCTCTATCGATTTTGTGTCGATGCCATGATAATATCGGCCGACGGATTTATAAAGACAGATTTATTTACTTACGTTACAATGTAAAAAACGCATGGAATATTAATTAGCAACAGAGAGAACATTGCTGTGACAAGTAAAGAATTTGACAGTTTTAGTGTGCGGAGCGTAGTATTGTGCGTAGCACTGTGTGAACAATGTTCGCATTGTTTTTCTGTAATAATGGGAGCGCTCTGCTTGACGCTATTTTCACTTGGAAGCGCACATTTCTTTGCAGTGGTTTGTCCGGCAACGTTTCAAAGAGAAAATAACGTGAAAGGGAGTGCACCTGATATAATAAGATTTAAATGCGTGTCAGTGCGCTTAGCGTCGACAGTGCCATGTAAAGTGTCTTGCGATCATCAAATTTTGCCGATTATTACGCTCGTGATTATAAGTACCTTCGCGAGTGAGTAACATGAAGAAGCAATCAAAGATGACCAAGAGAGGAAAAAGAAATCTCTAGAAGCATCAGACGGTGGAATAACGGCGTAAGGTAAAAGTCTAGCTGTTGCTTCTATATTTTGTGCCAAAGAATACGAGTACTATGGCAATTTAAAAAATTGTTGACAATAAAAAAAATATAATTTGCTAAAAATGAAGGGGCTCTTGAAAGAAATCTGTATATTTAAAAATATTTGCGCGTATATTCATATATTTAGACAAGGAGAAAATTCCTCGATCGTTCCTACATTTTATACTAAAAAAATGCAAGTATTGCGACATTCTTTGGGAGCTCCGAGATAGAAAAAATATAGTTTTGTCAGAGTTAAAATTCCAAAATAGTACGTACACCAAAAATTTTGCTTATATATTACATATATGTATATCAAACAATTCTGGTAATCTTTTTTGCATTTTGTGAGAGGAAATACAAATACTGTAGTACTATTAATATTTTTTATAACACTAAAAAAGTTCCTACATTTTATACTAAAAAATGCAAGTATTGCGACATTCTTTGGGAGCTCCGAGATAGAAAAAATATAGTTTTGTCAGAGTTAAAATTCCAAAATAGTACGTACACCAAAAATTTTGCTTATATATTACATATATGTATATCAAACAATTCTGGTAATCTTTTTTGCATTTTGTGAGAGGAAATACAAATACTGTAGTACTATTAATATTTTTTATAACACTAAAAAAGTTTATTTGCTAAAAGTTAGGACTTAGAAAAGCTCTGTTTAGCTTGAAATATTCGCTTGAAATAATTACATGAATATTATTTTGCATGAAACACAGAAAAGACGATTATAAATTTTTAAGAATACATGCAAATCTGCGCGAATATTTTAAGTTAAACAGAGCTTTTCTAAGTCCTGACTTTCAGCAATTTATTCCTTTTATGGTAAAAAATATTAAAAGTGCTACAATATATATACATACATATATATATATATATATATATATATATATATATATATATATATAGAATGATTGTTTACAGAGACACGTTTGTCAATTTACCGAGCCTACGCAAGCTGCATCTAAACCAGAACAATATCAGCACCGTGCGCGACAGGGCATTTAAGCATTTGAGCTTACTGCAAGAGCTTGAGCTAAGCAGTAATCAAATCACGAGTATCACACACGAAACTTTCTACGGTCTGCGCAATCTACAACGTCTTGACCTGCACAACAATCAAATCGCCATGATTGGAAAGCGCAACTTTGCTGAGATGTCGGCACTAATCGAGCTTGAACTTGATCAAAACATAATTACATATATATCTGAAAGAGCATTCGACGGTATGCACAATCTTCAGAAGCTGCGGCTCAGCGC
>NW_021853696.1:235174-247968 GCF_003651465.1 Formica exsecta
TATATATATATATATATATAGCAGTGAATACGATGATTATAATCTTCACCATAATTTGTAATGTGGAATTTAGTGTCATAATTTTTTCTTTTAAAGCTTCTCATTTATGTCACCATTTAACATTATGATAGTCACTATAATTATGTTGTGTGTGGTCATTACAATCACTATATCTTTAACTACAGTGACCATCATGATGTTAAGTGATCAAGTAAATAAGAGAATTTAAAAGTGAAAGTTATTAAACGCCATGTCATGAATTATGATAAAGACTGAGTGTCACAAGTATTGAAGCAGTAGAGATCAATAACATAAACTATAACATTATATATTACGTAAACGAATGATTCTGTTGTACGAAATTTCGTACAATTAATGTTGTATAACTTATTTGCTATACTACTCGACGCGTCTCACAGAACATTATCAGGTTGCTTTTCAACACCGCGATATCGGCGACGATATGGTTTCAGTTTCAGAGAAACTTGTGTCGCTATATACAAAGGCATTGCTACGTGAGGATGGGTTTCTAATTTGAATAGAATTCTGTATCGATTAAATTCTTGGCCTACTTTGGGAACAGTTTCTTCTCTTTTCTAACCGCGTATCAAAATTCGCAAAAATTTAATAGTTCGTGTATCTATGACCTTCCAAAAATTGTTTCTTGTCCTGACCTATCGCAAAGTACCGAAGAGAAAGAAACGAGATCCGGTATACTTCGTTACCAACGAATCACAATGATTGTACGCTTTATTCGTTCCTAGAAAAGAAAATTGTCAATCGTGAGACTCGATTGATTACTTATCCGTGCAATCATGAAAAAGCACAGTAACTAACGTATTTACGAGAGTAAGAAAGAGAGAGAGAGAGAAATGAAAGATTTTTTTATATTTTCTTGTGTGTGTGTGATATATATCAGAAAAGAGATAACTATTGATTGTATCAATCATTAATGTTTGATTAATTATATCAGAATTCAATATTGCTTTCCATGCTTATGATATTAACACCATATTATTTAAATTTATAATAATTTTGTATATATATATATTAAGCTCATTATTAATTTATTATACTGTATGAATAGGACAATAACATTGGGTGGTATATTTCCTGTTTAATCGATACATACACAAACAAGTTACAATTTATTATTTTACGTATTATTACAGAGCTTTCATCAAATTTTTAGTTAAACAAACAATGTGGTCTCTTTGTTAGATCTCAAGTTACTTGTTTTTATTATATATTTAATATATTGCATAAATTTTCTTTGTTTTATGTTTATTTTGTGTTATTATTTTACTAAAAATATAACGCAAAATATAGAAATAAGCAACAAAGTCTTTCACATATTATACTGCCGTAACATTATGCGTATAAGACGACAACGTAAAGAAATCTCCTACAAATGAGGTATTTCCTGATGTCTTGTTAAAAAGCAAAAATTTCTCGTTTTTATCGATGTTAATCCGATGCGCTTGAATACACCACATATTAAAGACGAGATATGATAAAACAAAAAAAAATATTCGATACAAGAGAAACAAAAAAATGATTGTAAAAGTTACGTATAGTTTTTATAAAAAATGCACATTTTCTCGCTAAAGAAAAATCGATTTTAAATTAGCCAAAAAATCTGTCATTAAAAAGACATTTAACGATTTTAAGATATTCTGTATTATGCAAACATAATAAATTAATAAGAGAAAATGTAAGTATAAAACATTCCAAGTTAAAAATTAAAAATAATTTATTGTTTGATTTAAAATAATAGTTTCTTTAGATGGTGCACAGAGGATTATACAAAATTGAACCATTAACTTTAACTTTACTGCTTTTTAACGTCTCCAATAAATAATGATTTTTTTTTTATCAGATAACGAATGTGTCCACGATAAACGATCGTGACAAACAGTCATACACGCGCACAGATTATGTTTGTAGAGAGTTTTCGAAAAATGTACGGAAATCTTGATATTGCAACACGAGTTGTATTCATCAATATCGGCCGATTTGTCAGAGCTGCAATATCGTATCATTCGTATCTCCGTATTTTAGCGGAGATACTTCGATAAACCCTTTTTAATCTATGCGCTCGAGTTTTTGTAGAGTTTCCGGATCAACATAGCGAGAGCAGATAAGTGTGCAACGCAATTGAAACAGAACCCGATTGCGCCCGCAATCGACAAAAGATAAAGTTTATAATCGCACATATAGTCCTTGCAACAGTTTTGAAATTAACCGATAGAATTCATTTAATGCACAAGTTGCAACCGCACCGGCGACACAACTTTGATTATTTTCTAAAATTAAATGCACATTTAGATGCGTTAGTTTTGAAAATTTTCACGAAACAATCCGGTATGTTCGCGAGTATAGAATAAATTGTAATCATCGCGATTTACAGTTTCGAGAATAACCTACATTTTAATCAATAACCCGATCGCCTAACGATCTTTGTATTGAATTAATTCTGTAATAATGGCTATAAATATATTGTAATTGTACGCTCAATCTCTCGCGCGTATTTAATAAAGATTTATTACATCATATTAACCCTCCTGCAATAAATGTGATGTAAATTTCGAAACTGTACACTCTCTCTCTTTCTAAAAAAAAAAAATCATTACAAATTTTTTATAAAAGATATTTAATGTACATATGTTCAATCCTTTCTGAAACGGAAGAAGAGGAGTTTAATTGATTTGCTCTTTTACGTAACTGAAAGGCGAGGAAAATCTTAAGACGTCCGGAGATTTAAAATCTAGTGAAATATATAAGATTTTACATTTCACAGGTAATCTAGTGAAATATATAAGATTTTACAGTTTTTCTCGCATTTGCTCTTGTATATAGATTCTTTGTGTAATTGAAGTTGATCTTTGTTCAACGAAGTGCCTTAGGCATCGCAAACTATAAGCACCTGAACACCTGAAAATCTAGCAATTGTCACGAAATAAGTTTCAGAGAATGCAAATTACAAAACTTTTTCCTTTATTTAATTTCAAGTTAATTTTACTTTAGCAAAGAATATATACTATATATATATATATTTTAAAATAATGCAAGGGGGTATAAGAATAGACTCGTTTATTTCTGTATATACGTCCTATATATATAACATAAATTTTTATAAATCAAAACATGTATCAAGCATGAAAATCATCATAAAGCAAAAGTTGCTGAATATGAGGTAGGAAATGCTTCCTTCTAGATATATCACTATTATGATATCACATATCCATGTAATAAGCTCGGTAGATGACAGTTTTCGAGCATGATAACCATCACCATGTATTATGGTATATTACATTTTATATTTCTTGCACGTATCAGATACATTTATACATATATATTAAGTAAAGAATCTCTGCACTTCGCCGATAAATTTCTACTCAAAGTAAAAATGAGAAAACAAGCATTTTCATGTCCCTTCATACTCCTAAAAATCTTCATTATCTCAATTTCTCTCAAAAGCGATCTTAAACTCCGTACACTCAAAAAAAGCAAACCCAGTCTCTTGTGTATAACAATTCTATACGCCCCATAAAGTCCAAAGAACGGCATAACAAACGGATGATGGTGAATATAAAGCATCGACAGTGTATCAAGTGAGGGAAGGAACTTATCGCGAGATACTTAATTTCATCGGCTCGGCCATGGTAAAACGTGGTAAAGCGCGGCGCACACGCGATAAATCAGACGTAACGGTCGTAAGCAGCTTCCCGGAAAAATCCCTCGCTCTACAGTGCCGGTGTATCGAGTTGACCTTTTTGCCGGGAAGATATATTTTCCAATTTCCGAATGACGTCGCCCTCGGGGGCAAAATCTCAGCGCCACCGGATAATAGAAAGCGAGTTTCTATATCCGCGAGTTGCTAAGAGCCCGCCGTTTAAGTCGTGAGATCAGACGGTTACCGATCCATCTTGGCTTTACCGTAACAGTGTAAGTACTGAAATAAAAACCGAGAATCAAGTACCTTGTAAGTTACTTTAGAGAGAAGCCGACGTTTTCATCCAGCGTATAACTGAATTGAAAGATAAACAACCGAGACAGCATAAATATATTATATACATATATATCTTTATTTGTTAAATATGATTTAGTTTGTTTAATATAAAAAAAAGTTCTCCCTAATTAAAAGTAAATACAAAATATATATCTAAAGGGCAGTAAAATTAGATTGGCTATAAAGATCATAATTGTTTAATCATTCTGTGGGTGTATGCTCTTCATTATATTTACTATCTTTAAAAAGCTGTTTCATTAATTTTTTGTTAATTATTTTAATAAATTATTAATCTTAAGTGAGTTATCTCAAATTTTTTAAATTTTTATATGGATAAAATGCAGAGTAATTGTCATTTCAAATTCGTCACACTTTCACGGGTACATCAACACAGGTTTAACAAAGATAAAATTTTAAAAACTCTAGAGGTATGTTTAAGATTCTCATAATCTACTTTAGAGATTAATTTAAAAAACATATTCTTTTTCACAAAACAAAATGCGCGATGGATCAAAACGGAAAAATATTTTTTTAAATGAAGCTAATACTCTAGATTAATAATACAAAAGCAGATTAAAAATTAATATATTAAATTCTAGTTAAATATGCGTTTTCATATTTGCATGCAAATGTGAAATTTAATTCGGGATTAATATATTAAATGTATAAAGTTTATGTTCTATATCACATAAAACAAAATTTTACCTTTTCTTTTAATTAATTAATTTATATTTATTCATCTAAATAATTGATAAAATTTTACTACATTTTGATTTTGTAACTTACAATTAATTTCAGGAAGGAAATAAGATTGATAAAAATTAAAACAACTAATTCGTGAATTACAGTACTCATTGTCAGTAATCTATCGATATAAAGATGTTGAATAATATGAGAGAGTACGAGTTTTATTTCTGCATTCATAATATATCTATGAGATTCGAGTATCGCGAATAATTAAAATTAATTTAGGTGTGACGGATAAAAGCGATTCATGTGCAGATTCTATATAGAGTTTACTAAAACGTGAAACGATATATATATATATATATATATATAACGATGACAAGAAGCGAAGTAACTTGTGATTAATTAGCACTATCGTGGTAAATGACACAAATCCCAATGGACACGCTTCCAGGAGAGGAAACCGCTCCTGATGACACGATTTCAAATTTGATGAAAGTTGAATAGAGCGCGTCCGATATAAAGGAGAAGAGGATGAGGGGAGATACTAAAATGCAGTGTACGGACGTGGCAAAGGAAAATACTACGAAGAAGCGGACTCTTCTTGTTTCATAAAGAGAGAGAGAGGAACGTGTTGCAAAGTATGGAAATATCCGCCGGGGATTTGAAGTTCAGTAAAGCATTAATTAAACTACCTCGCTAATTTCCGGAACTTATAAACCGACAGTTTATTAATTTCCCTCGCGTTTATAGGAATAAGCGCGGTATCGAAGTTCCTTGCTCGAATGATTTTCTATGCCGTGTAATTATACGTTGATTTCATTCGCCGGAGGATCGAGATGGAAGTCTGAGAATTCTTTTATGGAAAATTATTCAATGGATTTCGTACTTGATTGTAAATTCTCATCTTAAAATTATAAAAGAAAAATTCTCTCTCTTGTGATATTTTTTAAAAATTTTCTATAATTCTCAAGACAAAGTCAGAATACTGTTGTGCATGATATGTTCCCACTCATGTTGCTAGCAAGATATCGCGTTTCATAGTTAACGATAACTTGGCGTAGATGCTAAGATCTCATACAAAGATTGAATGTATCATATTTATCGGTATCGAATCTCATTAAAGTCATAATGACGCGAATGCATACAAGCCCTCTCAAGTCATTTTATACGCTTATTAAACACAAACATTAACGATGGGATTAAGCAAAAGATTAATTACTATTATTAAGAGATGTGCGATACAATTGTTTATACATACATACATACATACATACATAAATAGTGTGTGTGTGTGTTTATAATTGCTTTAAAATAAAACTTAAATAATTAAAAACAAATACGAGTTATACAACCTTGCCATTATAAACTCTAGCTTTGCGAGCTAGCAATATCATTAACATTATGTGCTAATATTTTACCATTTGTGTTTACTTGGTGTATAATTTTCTCTGACCTATATTCTAATGTAAATATAAACACTTCAACCGAAAGTAAAGATATTACGTAAATAAAGGTATTACAAACTAACTTTACGATTTTGGATACTAAGTAATTTTATTAGTAATAAATATCTTTTATGCTTTTATTTCATAAAAGATATATATAAACGCTAAGAAACATTTAATCAACTTTGCCATTTATGTAGAAACACAATTGTTTTTTATTTCGATTATGTGTCTATCCCTTCCTTCTCACTTTCAAAAAATAATTTCACATATCTCTGCATGTCACAAATTAGTAGAAATGTTATATTATGTTTATAATATAAAAAAAAAAATAATGTCTGATTCAAAACGAGGAACGACAATTAAATTTATAAGTATCTGCATTGTGTACATATTACACAGATTATGCTAAACTTGTATTGAACATTGATATTAATCTAATAATTCGGATTTATTAATTTTCACGTTATATCAAGTTCTCAATTATCTTTTATTTTAAAAAATAGAGTGCTTTTGCTTTTCTCGAAAAAAGTTTTTAATTTATTCTGATTGTCTTCTTCATTTTGCAATTATATCTTCAAAAACAAAAACCGTAGACGCCGTAGAAGATCGACTTCATAATATAAATTTATGTTCTTAATTTTTTCATGTATAAATTATACTTGGCTAATTGATCATGATCCGAAAAAGTCATATCAAACGATGCCACTATCGCCTGCAAGGCATATTCAATATCCGTAGGTGTGTTATCAGGACCATAATACGTGCTCGTGTATATAGGGCGTCGTCTGATTGAATATCATGATACATAGCTTCCGGCAATTAGCAATGCCCGGATATGTTCATCGAAAATTTAGATTAAGGTAAATACCAAACTTAGTAATATCTCTGAAACTTAGTCATGGTAATTTATTAACGGACTTGGGCAGGCAGGGGAGAAGTAAATCCTCTAAATATGTGAATCGATGATTATCGAGCTCACAAATTATGACTGTATCTCCGGATCTTCGCAATTTCCTTCTATCATGTAAATATATCGCGCCTGTATGTATACTTTTGTATTACAATGATATATACAGGGAGTTTCAAGTTAGATCAATAAAACTTCAGAGTCTTATGGGAAATTGAATTTAAAACAAAAAAATTCTTATAGACATACGGGAAACGCTTCGTTAAAAAGTTATAGCTAATACACTTTGAAAAATCACGTTTTTTTGATGATTTTTAAAAATAACTTCAAAACCTTTCATCCATTTAAAAAAAGTAACGAAATAAATCTGATGAGTAAATTAATTACAAACTAAATTACATCAATTTTCATTTAATTCTGATAAGGCGTTCAAAAGAAAATAAGCTCAAAACAACAAAAAAAAAACAGAAACTTGAAAAAACCACCTTTCGATGGTCTTTGGGTAAACATTCATAGTGCAAACTGCAAATACATACATAAAAATGTTCTTATTAAATTTTGATCATAACTAATTATTACAGAGAGATTATTAGCTATAACTTTTTAACGAAGCATTTCCGAACCTATGTTTATCAGAACATTTTTATTCCAAATTCAATTTCCTATAAAACCCTGAAGTTTCATTGACCTGACCTGGGGAACATCTTGTATATATATACATATTATATATTATTAAAATAAGAGAAATATATGAAAGTAATAATATGATACTTTTCATTTTGTTATCGAAACATTTCAAGTTGCAAATATTTCATAGCTTAGACTATTTTTTCCCTCTTTTTATTTCGAAATTGCATTATATTATTTATAAATGATTGCATAATGATGTGGTCTTGGTAATTACATTTCATGATTCCGATATACCATTGGTATATTTTGAACACCAATCTTTCACGTACTAAACTTCCAAGCGCAATTGCATCGCATAATCCGAGAGCGAAAATTCCGATCGTATTAATTAAAATGCATACGAATCCGTGGATTTATATAAACAAGATATGCAACCAGTTTATGTGCATGTTTCGTGTATACATCAAATACATTTTCTCTCTCTCTCTCTCTCTCTTTCTCTCTTTCTTTTTATCTGTGAAATCTGACGAATAACGGACACATTAATTTCGGCGCGGTGACACAAAGTTCGCCGGTCATTGCGTTGCAGCCAGCCGAACGGGATACCGTGGTCAAACAGATTCACCGACACGTAGCTCACCTCACCGCGTCCCTGTCACCTCCGATCCATCCCCTGCTCTTCTTTCGCGTCGATTCCAACACGAAGCGCTCCACTGTGCGGCGAAGCGAGAGTGCATGAAACCGCACACGGAGGTAATTCTGCGTAACTCACCACCGCGCACCCCAGTCGGGCTTGTCACCACCAGCAGAAAAAGATTTCTGGCACGCGATGCTCCGCGTTAACCACACATTTCCGCGAGCTGCTCGCAAATTTTGTCGCGTAAAAAACGATCAAAGGGTTCGATTAATCGATCGATCGGCCGCCATCTAATACCAAACAAATTGTTGCTATTCCATGCGCATAAATGTTGTAAAATACTTAATATACTTAACTCTATTTTATATTCTATAAAATAATAAATATATATTGCTTTTTGTGTACGCAAAAAAAAAATCTTAAAAGTAATGTTTGGAAGATACTCGTTCCTATATGTGGTTACAAATTTCATGAACACGAAGGAATATTAGATTTTTTTTTATGACTTTTCATACTTTTTATGGCATTATGTAAAATTTCTTACATTTTTATGATGAACAATCTTTACTAAATATATCGTGAGAAAAAAAAAGACGAGACAGGAAAAAAAAAATTAACTAAATTAAAATTTTTAAAACAATATTAATGTCGATAAAAAACGAAGTATTACTTTCCGAGACAAATATTAGGTTTGCTATTGGTATCGATTACATGGATATCGATATCGGTATGTGTTTGTTAGAGGACAATATGTCTTCGCAATGCAACATGGCAACTATAATCGTCTCACAGTAATAACCGTCGTAACGTTACAGATGTGCCATCGTTATATATTATTGCTGTTGAGAGATAGTCTAATCGTTTCGTTGTAATTGATTCTCTAATTTACCTCGACCAGCTGACGCCGTCGCGAAGTAGCGTTACAACGACGTTATCGCGTTACCGTACATTACATCCGCATATGATTCTATCTATTACATTGCCTTTATCATTCGGAAATAATCGGAGACGTGCAGGTGTTTCTTATCGTCAATAATCTCCGATGGAACCAACGCGATCCTCCCAGACTTGATGTCTGAATTATACATAAATAAATTACAACGAGCAAATAGATCATAATTATTGATTATTGCGTTCATAAAAATTTTTATTCGATTGCTGTTGTTGCGGTAATTGCATTATTTTTATTTTTTCGTTACAAGTCAGCCCGTATTACTAATCGCAAAGGGCTTCTCTTTGTAGATGTATTCTATTCTCTCTGCTCTGTTCATCTCTTTGTACTAGAATCTAATCCGATTGAGAGAAACTAGACGATACAAAGCAAATCTCTATCTTGTATTGTGCATCAATCTTTGTTCATTGCTCTCATTTATTTCTTCCCGGAAAATGAACACACGCATTTCCGTTGGAACACATGACGTAATTAAATTGAATCATGTCGGAAAAAGATCAAAATTAACCGAAGTAGTTGACCTAACCTGAACTCTCAAGTTCCATGCAATTTGGTTTTCTTTATGATTGTTCGACGGTAGATCGACGATTAAAGCGGATAATAGCTTTGTTGTTTTGGCACTCGCCGCAAGGCATTCGTGTTTATTTAACTTTCCTTTCATCAACAACCATCTCATACCATCCTTTAGTTCTGCAGCTTGCTGCTCTCCCTACACGATAGTATAGAATTTGTATTTTAAATTCAGTTTTCTATATTCAGTATTTTTGTATTTTCTTAATTAAATATAAATAATTGGTCTTCCGATGTAAATAATTGGCTTATTTTATTTTTTTCATCATTCTTTTTATTTTTCTGTTTTTTTTTTTTTTAATTTCTATGTCTATTTTAATCTCTAGTCTTTGTTTTATAATTTTGCCAATTAATATTATGTAGTAATATTCCTTTTGTGTTTAAATGTGTAAATCTAAGAAGATTTATAAGTCAGAATATATATATTATTGTAACATTATATATATATATATATATATATATATATATATATATATAATTGGCTTATTTTATTTTTTTCATCATTCTTTTTATTTTTCTGTTTTTTTTTTAATTTCTATGTCTATTTTAATCTCTAGTCTTTGTTTTATAATTTTGCCAATTAATATTATGTAGTAATATTCCTTTTGTGTTTAAATGTGTAAATCTAAGAAGATTTATAAGTCAGAATATATATATTATTGTAACATTATATATATATATATATATATCTTGTAGTCGAAGATTTATTGGATACGGGTTTATTTCTTGAATTGTCGTTTTGCATTTAAAAATTTTTATATTTTATTTTTATTTTACATTTTGTAGTGCTTTTGATAATCTTGTCGAAATATCTAAAAAAAACTTTTCATAACTTTATTAAATCATTAAATCGTATATTCTATAAAAAAATGCTTTTAATTTTAATCTTTTATATATCTCTTATAATTTTGCCAATTAATATTATGTAGTAATATTCCTTTTGTGTTTAAATGTGTAAATCTAAGAAGATTTATAAGTCAGAATATATATATTATTGTAACATTATATATATATATATATATATATATATATATATATATATATATTCTATAAAAAAATGCTTTTAATTTTAATCTTTTATATATCTCTCTTTCTTCATAGAATTTTTTTTGTACGATTTTACCCCTCTATAATATGGTCTCATATCTTTAATTTTGTACTCGACACTCTGTGATATTATTATTCTTATTAGCGATGAATATTTAAATAGAGTCGGGTTAAAAGAGGGATGTTAAAAGAGAGATATATGCATACATATATTTATATGCATAC
Organism: Formica exsecta; assembly: GCF_003651465.1. Classification (NCBI taxonomy): domain Eukaryota; kingdom Metazoa; phylum Arthropoda; class Insecta; order Hymenoptera; family Formicidae; genus Formica; species Formica exsecta. The sequence continues at coordinate 246,293 of NW_021853696.1, forward strand.
ATATATACACATAACTCATGAACTAAAGCAGGCAATGCAGGTACATGAAAAAGTCGAAATTATCACAAAAGTGCAAAAATTCAAATTCAGTGAAATGTATGTTAATCCTTGAACTGCGTATCTTTTTATCATTATATCATTAAAGATATATATGTACATGAAATTAAATAAAAGAAGATTCTTTATCAAATAAACAGTACCGTATATACGGGAGAGATTCACAGTAATAGGCAACAAAAAATGTCATTTCACGGAAATCGCGAAGATGTAGTTTATAGATATTTGAAATGGTTGTTTGTAAAAATCACGAAATATACAGAGAAAGAGTTGAGCAACTTAATTGTAATTATGCGTCTATTTATTTAAAACCTGACGAATGACAATATTTATATAGCGAAAAATAAATACAACAGAAATTTACACTCACACACATTTGTTATTTTATGGAAATGCGCGCATTAGGCGGAGTCAAGTACAGTTGACGAGTTTTGATTAAGCACTTGGCCATTGAGTTGCCATGGAAATGCTTCGATGAAAGCCGAGTTATTTCACATATATCTAGATACGAACCAACGTAGGATTGGAAAAGCTTAACGTAGTGGACGGTATTGTTGTAGTTTGCTATGTTATTTTTATTCGGATTCATCCAATATTATATACACAATTCGCTCCTTTCATAAAAAAATCAATAAAATTTCCAAATATTAGTTGAAAAATGCATATATGATTTTTATCATTCAAAAATTTAATTTCTCTCATATATTAATCTATTTCCTTTAATAAGAAATTGATAACTAGGAAACAAGAATCAATCAAAGTTTGATCGTTAGAATTAATCACCAACTTAATAACAGGTAATTTATTAAGTTAATATTACAATAAATAAAATCAGCAAGTAATACAAAAATTAAATGTTTTGTTTTAAATAAGCTTTTTATTAGCATTTTCTCTTTTATTGATAGGATTTATTTATTTTATTGACAATATTTGCTTTTATGTTTCATTTTATAATATAACATGATATCGCGGTTGGCTGGATCAATAAAAACGGTGCGGCAGCAATCGCTGTTTTTTTTAAACATACTTGCACTCAGAGGAAAGTGGAAACCGGATATTGTCGTTGAAACGATATCGTCCTAAAACATTTATGCGCGGCGTCCGAAATTCGCACGATGCAACGCAAAGTGCGACAAGGCGAAGCGAGAAGTGACATCTCTGCCGCGAGGACATCGCGGTGGTTTATTTATAACCGCTTTTCAACAGTTAACTCGCAACCGCACGTGCTCACACCCATCCGTCCCTGCCCTCATTCATCCCACGCTCGACCCCGCTCATTGAACTCACACATCCGTGCTTGCTTTATTTTCATATGATATAGGATGGACGTCCCTCCCCTCCCTTCCCGTGCACTTTCACGCTGTTCCCGTCTGCTGCCGAGCTTAACAAGGGAAATGCGTAACAAACAAGCAATTTATATCCCTCGCGTCGCGATCGTTGGATACCGCTGTGAGGTACAGTTTTTTTCCCGATTTCTCTTTCGCCCCTCCCGTCGCTGTTCCCGTCTGCTGCCGAGCTTAACAAGGGAAATGCGTAACAAACAAGCAATTTATATCCCTCGCGTCGCGATCGTCGCGATCGTTTGTGAGGTACAGTTTTTTTCCCGATTTCTCTTTCCC
>NW_021853696.1:249527-284903 GCF_003651465.1 Formica exsecta
CTTTCTCTCTCTCTCTCTCTCTATCTCCTGTTTTTCTCTGCTTATTATCCGTATTTTCTCCCTCCCCTCTCCCATCTACCACGCTATTTATTTTATCATTTAACTCTAAAAATACTGGCTTTTGATTTTAATCGCCTGCGCGATGCAAGCACATTTTCATTGCAACTTCATCTCAGCATCAGTTGCCTTTTATTTGATAGGAGAGAGCAGATTGTACCTAGAAGTATATGACTCTGAGAAGACAAATCTTATTTTCCATTCTAATACTATTTTAAATATCGTAATCCGTTAGTTTGATACACACAACTATAGATAATAAGAATATTATCAATGCGATAAAGCATTTAGAATAGCTACATCTCTCAGGTTAATATATTTATCAAAAATAATTACTCTTGATATGATTTTAAATATGAAGTAAGATGACAGTAAATTACAAAGTTTTTTTTATGTATCTCAACTTTGTCTTCTATACAATGATGAAAATTTTATTTCCACAAATAATCCTCTCTATGATATAATATAGCGCTTTAAGAAAACATATCGTATTTGTTCCAATTTAAATTAATTGAAAAATTGATATTGTCATATAGCATTATAAGTTCTGTTGTTATTTTAAGACGATAAAAAAAATAAAGATATTTAATTAACGACAAAATAACGTAAAGATATCATAAAATATTAATTTTATCTATCTGTACGAAGTTCTTATTAAATCTTGTTTTTTTTTCGTTGTTTGTTTCATCAAATTCACAAAATAAATATGTAAACTGCCGCTCTTTTTATGTTTTTATCTTTTTTTAATTCAACTTACTTGCGTAATTTATTTTGGACAAATAGTAACTTCTTTTTATGTGTCTCATTTCTTTCTCTTTCTTTCTCTCTCTCTTTACTTTTCTCTCATACCCCGCTCTGTGAATGTATGAACAAGTAGATGCATTAAGACAATGCGGAAACAGGCGTATCTCTAAACGCTTTTAGCTGGGTCAAAATTTACCTTTGTCGATAGTGCTACTTGCTGCCGGATGGTTTATTTTCATGCAAAGCAAGTGGGATTCTGTTACGCTCTTGCACCGTCGAGTGGAGTAGTACATGTATACAATTGACGATACAAACGTGGTGACCCGGTAATTTATTCTGTGATTTACGATGGCCGAATTCTTTCCTTTATTTTTTATCTGTACAGTAAATTCCTCTATTTTTCATTCACAAAACCATGTTACATAAAAAACTGCTTATTATTATTCATGTTAATAATTGTTATTTTTTTCTAACACAGTGTTTTGTATTATATAATAGCAATTTAAAAAATATCGTGATGGTACATTAAAAAGATTCATAAAGATATTTTTTTTTTAAATAATACATATTTTTATAATATGCATGATTTTTAAAACGGTATATTTTATGGAAAAATTTTTTACGGTAGTTGATGATTTATTACCGATATCTCTAATATATAATATATTTTTTGAGAGAGTTATATTGGACACTATAAATGTAAAAAATTTACTCAATCGCTGATAAAATATTCTATCTATTGTCACTTCTGATAACGTCAAATTGTTTTCATTCAAAAAATTTAGAACGTGTATTTTTTTCTGAAATTTAGCACATTTATTACATGTGTCGACAACAAAAAATATTTATGATTATAAAAGACCTACAATTTATTGCCAATTGTTTCAGTATAACTGCAGCAAAAAAAATGTAAAAAAGGATCAAGCGAGTTTTCGCGTATAAGATTAATATCTGAAATAAATGACATATGTATGACATCGAATATACAGTCATATATATGTGCAGTTGAATGTGATGGATCTTTGAAGCTTGGTCATATGATGGAAATATAGATTATTTGCACTTACTGATAACGCGCAGTCATTCACTGTCGTTGCTCCCGGTGCAATAGAACACAATCGCGGATTACACGCACGTTGTCTGTTTCTACTGTGTCGATCGCGCCGCAGCAAGCGTTGGGTCGTTCTCCTGCTCCTGTTCGTCCAATCGTTAGATAAGATTACGGCAGAGTGGATTGTCCTGCATTCCCTGTCCCACATCTATACGCGAGGCCACACGCATACGACGAATGCACTGGTAATTTATGTTGCCAGCCGCGCTTGGACGAATAATACATCTCTCCGCTCTCGCGCTCCCTCGCTTCTTGTTTTTGAGTCGCGATTATTCACCGCCCGAGATATATCGTTCCAGACATTCTCTGCACACGAAAATACCATTCGAGCAGAGGAGCCGGTTCTTCCGACACGATAAGTCTTCTAGCAGACCTTTTTCCGGCAAATATGTCGCAGAGCGATATTGCGACAACCGAAACGCATTCGGCGCTTTAAAAACGCATGTTATTTCTGGAAGCTCTCCGGAAACTCGTTCTTTATTAGAAATGTTTATCCGCAGCAAGATTGCAAAAAAAAAATGTATTCAATATATTATCAAATAAAAAATTCTTTTCAGACCGCGTCAGCGAGAGACACGCGCTGTGTTAAAAAGAATTAATTGGATTATATTCATTAAGGGAAAAGTAGAGCAAAAATATTGTCGGTGATACGAGTCGAGCAGTTTTGTTTGCACTGGCATACGTTATAAATATTTCTAGCAAATTATAGCCTGTCTCTTTTTGCAATGGAGCAGTTCAGTCCTATTTTGCAATGTTATTTTTACGTCGTAATGCACACACGCACTATTAACGTAAATTAATCCATCTGATTTGTTATTTATATGTCATAACCGCCATCATACTGACGGACGAAATATTTCTAAAGTTTCATCATGATGTATCACCATTTTGCTTCTAGTTTTTGACCTGCTATAACTTATACTCGTCATGATTTATATTTGAAGTAAATAAAAAAAAAATATTGTAACATAAAGTGTTATAAAATAAAAAAATATTAGAGAAAATATATAAAATAAAATGCTACTATATAAAAAATTATATTATAAACTAAATAAATTAATACAATAGTATATACATATAACATTATTTGCAATATATGTATAATATTATCAGTATTGTTTGAATTACAATATTGGATTTTAAAACACGTACAATTTATGCGATTTCAATTACAAAAGATCATTCTAGTTAGCAATGTAAGTATAAAATATATTACAATATAGATATTAATAAGTTATTTAAAATAGGAGACAAAAGGTGGTATTGCATGATATATAATACAATTTATTTGAATTTATATTTCAATTCAAATCACACATACGTTTGGTATGTGTATAAGTTTCACTTCATGAAATATAAAACGTATTTAAATCCTGTTTTTACACACGCACTGTGAATATTTTGCAAATAAATACGTTATAAATTAAATATTTCTATATATAATCCATATTGCTGATAACGTGTGCGGACAATAGTACATGGCACGCCGACAAAACGTATAGTTATCGAATTATCTCCTAGAATTAAAGTTGTCATTGAAAATAACGTCTGACGAAAGTGTATATACATGATGCATCAGTGATCGTTGGTGTTCTCGACGTCAACGGAGCGGAGACTCGCGTGTGTGACGTGCCAGTTCCAATCAACACATACACACACATAAAATAAACGAAAACCAATGCACTTCGCACAATCGCGACAGCAATAAAGTAATTCTGCATTTGTCATTAACCATATAAAAAATAAAAAAATAGAATTTTTTTTATGTAAAAGATACAGTTAAAGAGCAAAAAAAATATTGTAACATAAAGTGTTATAAAATAAAAAAAATCATCGTCGTGTGAATATCGGAAAAGTATTCGTGTGAATCTTAGGGGACTCGGGAGAACGGCGGCGAATCGCTTTTCTCGCTCAGACCGGAAAAGCGAAAATGCCAAACGAAAATCCGTGACAAAGACGTGTGATGCTATACAGCCCTACGTACGACGCCTCCTTTTTGTTGAACGACTATGCAAATATTTTCGAAGACGCAACGGAATAATACGCAAACGGAATCGTTTCAACGGGAGAATCGATTTCACATCTGGATTGGTTACTTTGCGAAGAGACCCGCTGATAATAGATGTTACCGCGTAAACAAATAGTTTTTACAGAACAGAGTTTATCGAAAATACAATTTGTGAAAGGTTGAAATAATTTTATTGAACAAGATTTAATCTTGAATTTATAATACAATGAAATATCGACTTTTTCATAAAACGCATCTGAGACTTTAAGCATGTTTTATTCATCAACATAAAGATTAGATATTATCAAATGGAAAAGTTATTTAACTCGCTGTCAATCTTTAAAAAAGACAAACAAATCTATGAAAATAAGATAAAAGGGTTTTATTAAAGCCGAGTCAATTGTTGTAAATTATCGCTTAGTTCCACATGTGAAAAAAAAAACAATATGCAAGTGACGCTTGTAATAGCCACTATCGTATTATTCTCCGTATTTTCTCGTGATTTTTAATCAGGCTTTGTCTACCCATGTTGCCAAGCTCGTACCTTAGAGAATGCGGCGAAAAAGTAATCGAAGACTGTTTAAAATATGCAGGAAATGTACGTGCGTGAAACGAACTCGACGAGCCACAATTTGCCAACAACGATACTACGAAAAATACGTTCGAAAAAAATATATAAAATGAATTTGTAAAAAAGGGCAAACAGATCAGATATATTCTACGTGACAGATGGATCAACCGGGTAAGCCCCAACAGGGAGTGCCTGACAGTTCCACGACTATAAATCTTGATTTTCCCCTGGGTCGAGTCGACACAATCGATACGAAACGAAGGAAACCAAGCGAGGCTTTCATCGTTACCATTGCATGGTTGTTAATGAGGATTCGCGAGAATTATGACACCAGATAGAGAGTAGCCACAATGAAAATTTGAATATACGTACAATACATTAACATAAATATGTATGTCATATCACATATCATATCATATTATCAACTCGTTAAATATTCCAAAATATATCAAGCTGGCAGCTATTTACCGAAATAAATTTTTCGTGCAATTTATTCATTTAAAATAAAAATTGAAGTTATAAATAATGGGAGTTATAAATTATCATTTTGTTGCAAGTAATAATTATTTTTGTAAAGATTTATATATATTCTTTTTTTGCATTTTAACATGTTTACATTACGATCAATCGACATTATGATATTAACAATCAATCGAGTAATAATTAATTTTTGATACAAAACATTTGCCATTTATATTATATAATTTTACAATAATATAATATAATTTCATAATTTATTTTAAAATTAAAAAAATATTTTCTAGCGGAAAGAGGAATTGATTACTGTACTCAATGCTCATTTTTTTGAAGCATATCTAATATTGTATTCTTTTGCGTCGGGAAAGGAGGAATGTCATATAAAAATATAATCTTTTAATAATAAAATAAATTAGAAATTATACTATATTACAAAATTATATAATATAACCCTCCCATTGGGTACACCTTGACGTTGGTGGGAGGGCTTAGTACCCGGAAGGGATTTATCCTGAAGGGGAAGCTAAGTACCCAAAACACTGCATTGCCACAAGTCGATATCAATAATTAATCAAATAATTTATATATATATGGCAAGCACATTCGATGCATCAAATATTCGGTGCATCCGTTTATCATCGTGCCACGGATGATGCGTCACGTCTTAATTTGGGAGTGCCGCACAAAGTATCGCGCGTCCGTTTGTTATCTTGCCACAAATATTTCGTCGCGTTCTAATTAGTTCGAGTGTGCTATGTAAAGTGTCACTGTTCAAATACGGGAGTGCCGTGCAAAGTATCGCACGTCCATTCTTATTGTGTCGTATAATGAACAATAATAAATTGTAAGAAACTATACTTTCGCGAGTGAATGCAAAGAATCCTGACAACTTGAGAGAAGGAAAAGGCCTAGGAGGCATCAGGCGACGGCGGAACAACTTTAAGGTGTATAATTTATTTTTTATTCATATATTTGTATATTTTTTTTATTAATATTGCATGTCTATACCCGTTTATTTAGTTGTTTATTTGGAAAATAAAGTATTCTTAAATAAAAATTTAAAAAGAAAACTTTTATATATAATATCATAATAGTTCGTTTATAAAAAGAATAGCTTCTTTGGAAATTATTATATAATTATTTCATTAAATATCTGTTTATGATTATATGCATTAATTTTTATATTATTTAAAAATTTATTTTATTTTATTTGATGCATACAATACGAATTATTTGAAATATTAAATATTTTGAGCACTGCTGTAATTTAAATTTTATATTTATATGTTACAGATCAATGTAGCTTCAATGCCGTCAACTCCGCTGTTGCGCATCGATTAGTAAATGATAAAAAAAAGCTTTTAACGTCAAGTATATACAATTCAATATTTGCGCAACAAAAAAACTGTGTCAAACCTATGTTTTTTCAATTAAACATACTAAAAAATCCCACATTTTAAACTACAGCTATTAAAACCTATTTTTTTTTTTTCAAGAATTTTTCTCGGGATATTTAAAAAATGTAATTTTATATATTATGTTAAAGCCATATATTATAAAGACATAAGTATAGTATAATAGTGATAAATTCAGCTGTGTGTGTATGCTTCTTTTCTTGTCAATAGCTACACAATCTCGAAAAAAATGTTTATTCTAAAAAATGCCTACTTTTATAGTAGTGCAGCATTAACGAAGACATTATTGTGTAGTACATGGCACAATTTACGGAACTTTTATCGCGGACGAAAAGAACGTGTAAATGTAGACTTTTATACACCATCCATAACTTGAAACTTAGCACTCGTAAGCTTAGCTATCTCCACTTCTCTCAAAGTAGCACGGTTCATCTATCCGCAGGCGCGAGAGAGAGAAAGAGAGAGACAGAGAGAGAGAGAGAGAGAGAGAGAGAAAGAGAGAATGAGTGAGTGAGCACTCCAAAGACCTAGCTAATCGCGTGCTTTTATATCTCTTGACCAAAAGAGTTCGTCCTTTTACGAGACGCGCAGAAGTAACGTTTAAGTCGCCTCGACGACCAGCGCTCACTCGTCACACACTTTTTTTACGACACAATCTCAGACCAATGAGGTAGACCAGTGACGATAGAATTTTCCAAGGTACTCTCAAGAGAGAGTACGTTTATAGATAACAAAAGTTAATAGAAATTTTTCAAATTTAATTACATAGATATGTCTAAAATTGAATATTAAAATATCACGAAAACATATATACGAGGGTCAAAATCAATTTTTATTATAGAAAAATTATCATATACAGAGTGAGCCACGCAATTGAGATGGGTTCTAGCATCTGTCCCGTAGAACATAGAAAGAAATGGTGGAGGCAAAAGTTGAATAATATAACAATGCCTATTTTTCTATTGACTCATTTTTTCGTAAATGCAACGATACATCAAAAAAGTGCAATTGTATTTTTTTTTTTTTGTAATAGCATTATAAATTTTTTTTTCACATAAATAGATTCTTCTAAACAGTCTGTGTATAAAATTATTAGAGTAAGATGTTCGGAAAAGAAATATTTTACAAGATATTTGAAGTTTCTAAATGAGGCATATGCTTTACTTAAGAAGGTGTTTAAACGTATCACCGTTACGTAACAAATATTTTGTGATCCATTTCTTTATGTTTTTTTAATATATTAATCGAGCAATGCAACAATAAAATATTGTAATTTTGACAAAACCAAAACAGCAAGTTCTATAGCGTTTGAAATAATCTATTAAATGAAAAATAATTTATTACGCGTCGCTCAAATTCCTCGGACGTTGTATATTGCGATTCTTTACGAAGATACTTTTACACTGCTGAATAATTTCTCAGTATCTAATGAACAACTTCGAAACTGCGAGATGCAATCGGTTTTTCCGGATAGACATGCATTTCCGAGCGGAAAAATCGCGATTTGTTATACCGCCTTTTATTTCTCTTTTTGCTAATATTTTTATATCTCGCCGTTTCAATTACTGCAGATCTTTCAAATTGTTTTTCTATTGTTTATCTTAATCTAGAATAGAATTTTTAAGGATACGTTCAAATCGATGATCTTACTGTTATCTCCGCTATCGAGTTTATTTTTCCTTCTGACTACGACATATTTGATTTCTATTGGTTTGCGTTTAATCTCGTAAGAGTTATGAAACTCGACGAACATCGCCACAATCCTCGTAACCTGCGAACAAGGCAATCGATGTCGATCCGATTAAGTCGAATAAACCGCTTTTGTGATGTACTTTGGTTTTAGAGCGATTAGTTAAAAAGTTTAAATATTCTCTTTAGGTTATCTAATAGAAATTATGAAGGATTAATAATATTTATGTCAGCGTTTTTGTCTATAATCATTAAAACTTTCTCTTGTTTAAATCTTAAAAAAAAATAAAGAAATAATTACAAACTATATTTTTATGAAAATATTTAAGCTATAAACAAGAAATACCGGTTTAAATTACGGATAAAAGATAATTAAAAACAATATTCTTGTATATATCAGTTTTCCTGCATTATTATTTTAATAAAAACATATATATTTTATTTTTATTCTTTTGAAAATTATAAAGAAAAATATTGTATAATGATATACATAATTATATTTCACATTAAATATTTTCAAAGATCATCTTTGTCAGAATGAAGATAACGTAGGTACCGTTTAACGGCTCATTTGTATCTCCAATTAACGCGAATAATCTCCCTAATTTGACAGTTCACGTTGTTATTGAATCGATAACACGTACATTCGCACTATTGACCGTGAATGTCACATGTCAAGCATCATCCACACCGACGCGTATATTGCGACCGGTATTCGAGCATCGATATACATCTATAACCGCGCCCAGCCATTATCCGTACCACCTACATCGCCTGGATTTTCGTCTGTTGCCGGTCATTTTTTCCACTCACAGCGTTTAATGATTGCAAACGCGGGAAAACGGGCGTGCGAACCTTTCCGCGGAAATAGCGCGCGAAAGGAATTACGGTCGGCATGCATGACGCGCCTATTTACGATTCATATAAATCGCGTCCGACCGTCCGGAATGGAGGAGAGAGGCGGTTATACACACGCGCGCACGGCGGTCCATTATATCTCGCCTGTAACGGCGTACGTGGTTACCGCGATGTGTCATATATGCCGAGCGGAGGTGGGTTAAAGCGCACGTCATGAATATTTATCCGCAGCTATTGCAAAATAAATGTCGGTACCGGAGAAACTCGCGGCAAAAGAGCAGCAAAAAAGAACGAGGAATCGTATAACCCCGGGGGCAAAGTCTACGTTTTTCCTGAACTCTCCCTTTACGCGTATATTACGTTTATGCCCGCGTGCGCGCGCGAATATCAACGGACAGATTAAAGTTTCATCCGATCCTCTCCCGCCGCGATCGTCGATATGTCGAATCGCGCGAGTTTTCTCCTGAAAGCTCGGATATTTATTTTCGTAGCCCGGAAACGCCGTTGCCTTTGCCCGATTGCTCGACCGAGAATTCAGTCGCGTTCGATTCAGTATGAAAAATTTGGTCGCAATGATAAACCCGCGGATAAAGTTCGCTTGCCTGAGGCTAGGTGGACGAGGATAGGTTGAGAGGGTTTTCATCGAGAGTCACTCTCGAATTGACATTCATCGAGAGATACACTCAGCTCGGGTTTTCACCAGGACAGTTCAGTCAGAGACTAAAAGTTAAACTCGCAGAGAGCTTCATATCAATCTATGATTTCAATCCATGATAAAAATTCCTTGGCCAATGATTGAATCGATCCATGTTTTTGAATATTATTCATGAGTCATTTTTGCGAGTTTTTTTTAATAAGTTTAATTTTTCGACAAAAAAGAACTTAATTTTGTGGCGAAATTATTATATTGCACTTATTACTAAAAAATATATTTTATTATATAGGTTGTTTTTAATTATAAATATGTAGTTATCGATATATATATTTTTAAATTATCAAGCTATATGTGCAGTTTTTAACTTCTTTTTATTTTTGTAAATGCCGATGTGGTCTGTTTTTATAACAATTTATATTGTTCCAATTTATTGAGGTATGTGGAAACAAGTTATGGTTTGCAATTGTTTTATTGATAACTCTCTCTGTCATGTAGCATTTAAATATCAATATAAAACGTTTCCAAAGTTTTTTTTTGTTTGTAATCGTATAATAAAAGATTATTTTTTAACTAATGAAACTAAAAAAAGAAGAAAACAATCTTGAATTTTTAAATCGCATGATCTTTCATTTCGGTGACTATTGAGGGGAAACGAAAGATGACAGGTACTCAATATTCTTAAGAAAAATGTTGGCAGACAAATTTTCTTTCTCCCAATATATTGGTCTGCGAATTTTGTGGATTACCGCAAAGCCGGTTTTGCTTCTCGTAGCTCGCGGCGAGAACAAGGTGGATGCCAGCGATCGTACAGAGGCTCGTATCTAATATCTCGGCCCATAAAGTTTTTATAAAACAAAGAAGAGAACGAGAGTTACGGTTTCGGGGAGGGTTTTCATGATGTGCTCGGCGGTGGGGATGATATATGATCGCCGCGAGTTAAGCTTTCGGCGGCTCGATCTTCCGTCATGACGTAAACGAACCCCATTTTCGGAGTCCGCCGGTCCGCGAACTAAATTGTCTAAAGTGGCCGGTATACTCCGGTTCGTTCTTGAAGTTTTGCGTGCTCCTCCATCTTTCAGCAGAAATACGTCGAGCGTCAAATTTCGAAAAGCGGAGATGAAATTTTTCGTAGCTGTAAATCGAACATGAAAATGCAATTTCTCGGAGCAAACACTGATTTATCTTTAATCCTCTGAATCACGGTATACATGTATGCACTTTTAGAAGAATGCTCTTTCAAAAATTGATATCTTCTTACATACAAGTGAGACTGATTCATTGTGATATATGCGCGCAATTTTATTCTTAATATATATTTTGTGAAATAAAGTTTGACAATTACTTCGTTGCCTATCAAGATATCAAATATCTCTATATGCTGATAATTTTACGACACTCGTCAGTTTAAAGATATATTAAAATAGTATACATTTTAATAAATTATTTAGTATGCAATAATTTATTCAAAATATATCTCAGAATAATAATCGCGCAATGAATATTAAAATATTGCCGGTTGAGATATAGAACCGCTTTCTATATTTATTTATTAATCTAACAAAATGCATCAATATACGATACAGAAATTTATTTAAACAGCGTTTGATGCTAAGGTGAAAATTGAATACTGCATTGCACGAAAGCTTAATCGCTCAGAACTACAACGACCAGTCGACAACGACTGATGAACTTTTCGTCCCGCTACAGACGATGTTTCTCAAGCGGGTAAACTTCTTCGGTAAACACACAACGGAAACCTACGGAACATGGCATTGTTCGCAGAGGCGACGTTGGAATTCCCGGAGCGAGCAACCACGATGCTGGAACGTACGAAATTTGGGGGTTGCCAGATGTCTTATCGGGCAGGCAGGTCACGTTAATCATGAAAGCGCGAGCTCTCAGATATTTGAATGGATGCAGTTGCTTTGTCCCACCAAACTGACCTCAGAAACAGACGGATCCTGCAAAATTATCGCCGATTGCCTGCCATTGTCTGCGAGTATTATCTATGACACAGTGATCCGCTCTATAATCGATAAGTCATCTAGACGAGAATCTACCCAAGCTACCAAAATAACTGTATTGCGATCTTATTTAATTTTGACATATAAATTTTTTGTCGATAAAAAAAGAATTCTAGAAGACTTTGTAACGTATAATATAAAAAATAATCTTCTTAAACTACATCTAGAACAGAAACTTTGTCGAAAAAGTATAATAAATCCTTCCAAGTCAGCTTTTTTTAAAAATTTACGAGGCTATCTCCTTCTAGTCTCATCACACACATCCGATATTTATTATATGTCACAAAGTGTGTATTTGTATCCAAGATCTCGGATGAAAGAATGTTGCTTTTTTGTCGTATTTTTCAAGAAGTCATAACCACGACAGAGGATCCGATGAAACTTGTTCTTTGGACGTCAAGCTTTTCTACCATTTTCGCGGTTGATGCTATATGTATTTCGGAGTACCCGTCTTGGTCGAGTTGGCTGTAAATAACAGTCTTCACCACGTGACTTGTCATAATTCATGTTTTTTTCGACCGCATTTTCCCCGGTCACCATTTATGCGCAGAAAAAGCAACAGTCGGTCACGATGTGTCACCGGCTGTGCATCAACGCGTAATATTTTATACCCGTTCGTCACGCGAGAAAAAATGCTTGCAAGAATTATTTTAGCCAATCAAGCACAATTCAGCTTGAATGAGACGGAGATTCGAATAATATCGGCGATGAACGAGCGCTGATATTTCGGCAAATAAAAATGAAATCGTGTAAAAAATATAAAAGATATACGTATACGTCGGATATGCTGGACTCTCACCGAAATGATGATGTACCTCACGAAAAACCTCGACATATTTGTCGCCGTCGTCGTCGTTCTCGTCGCCGTCGAGGTCGATGTTGGGAGATACAGCACGTCGCAGCGATGCGAAGGGGAAACGAGAAAATATAACCGATTTAACGAGGAATTCATACCGCACGTACCAAATTTTCGAGCGCGCCCTTGTTCTCGCATGACAGTTGAAGAAAATATTGTTTGATATTAACCTTTTGCGCCTCGAAATGATTTAACATTTAATCTTTTTGTATCGCTTATATTTTGCGACGTGCTTTAATATTGACGTATAAGAAAAAAAAAACCACTGCTAAAAAAGTAAGTTTTATGCATCCGACTGATTTTTAAGATTAACAAATATCAAGACACATATTACATATCACATTTTTTACGATATATAAAATATCATGCATTTCTCACAAAGAATAATTCATAATACGACGAGCAATATTAAAATTGCAAAAAATTTATAAGTACAAAAAATTCCATCACATGATAAAACCGATACTGAAAACCGACAGAATATAAATTTGATGATTCTTTTACATCTCGGAACGAATATAGCAAAATTGATTTACTTTCTATACTCGAGTAGTATATTGCAAAATTTTTGGCAAAATTTGATCGTGTTTTGTGACGCAAATTTTTTCTCTATAAACTCACCGCGCTCCATTTATTTTTGCATACAGCATACATATAGATATACATATGCATTGCTATATATATGACAATGCGACGCTTGAAATGCATAGCAATAGTATTTCAACAAAGTCTTTGGGAATGCGAGCGTCGAGAATCGAGGAAAGCTGGCTGATGGCATCTGTGCGGGGAATGGATGAAAGGGCAGGAAATCGTAAAGGAAAGCGAGAGAGAGAGAGAGAGACAGAGACAGAGACTGAGAGAAGAGAGAAAGGAATGGTAGGAGATGACGTTCGTGTCGGATCCAAACGCACTTCGACCACTTAATTTCATCACACTCGAGCAGACTCGCGGGTGCGGCGGAAATTGTGAGACTTTCGCTTTGAATTATCAAGTCTTGAGAAAAAAAAAAATCGATGGACGACGACCCTTTTCATTCTCGTACTCGGATAATTAACTTGAGGTCTTTAAAATCAATTTTCTTCAAAGGGATTTCTTGATTTTATTATGGAAGCGCTAGCGCATATGCGCGTTTTAATATATGTTTTAAAATTATTTTTATATGAATCTCTTTTTCAAAGTCAATTGGCATATTAGTATCACAATTTTTTTCTTCTTATCTATACAGGGTGAGTCATAAGTATGTTTTAAAATTTTGTGATCGTGTTCCTGGATAAAAAGTATGAACAAATGTTTCTATAAACATTAAACTGAAAATGCTTCGTTATCGAAATAATGGACACAAATAGATATTAAATAATGACTTTATTGAAAAATTTCAAGTGGGCATTTTTTTTTTATTTATAAGAGATGCTGAAAGTGCAGACTATTACAGTAAATTAATCAATCAATATTAATACTGCTCGGTGTTGAACTGTCTCAAGCATACTGACTTGATTGTAGGTACGTTGTCTCTTACTGTATTCAAGTACAGAGGCCTACATTAAAACTCCCTTTCCCTTTCTTTCAGTGAGTCGTAGTAGCGTGTGCTAATAAACAAACACTATCCCAGAATTAAAATACTAGAGACATAACATCGTGGAAAGAAATAATCTGATCTGAAATTCAGTCATTATGAAATCTATTTGTGTCCATTATTTCGATAACGAAGTATTTTTGTTCTAATGTTCATAGAAACATTTGTTCATACTTTTTATCCAGGAACACGATCACAAAATTTTAAAACATACTTATGACTATAATAATATAAAATATAAAATTGTAGTTTTTTATAATAAGTTTTCACGGGACAGATTATTTGTGCAGAAAATGGATTGCATCTCTGTGTCACTCGCGAAATGGCGATGATCCATTAATCGAAAGTTCGGCGATATTCCCTGGCTATCCATTTTGATTTGATCAACTCGCATCCTAGCGAATAATGCTGATCCTTTCAATCCATGCGATTCCATAGAGGAACCGTCATCGCGTGTAATTTAACGACAATGATGCACAGTGAGGCGGACACATGTAATTCCATCCACTTCCGCTCCCGGGTAATTCGTGCACCCTATACAGAGAGAACGCTACAAAATCCCCCAAAATACTATATCAATACGAGAGAAAAAATATAAGGTAAACTAGTAAAATATATATGAAAAAAATTCAGTGCTTTTCAAGTTAAAACTAAGAGTTAATAATTTTATCATGAATTGACAGGCAAAATCAATATTGTTATCTCTATAGTCTTTTGAAGCTTCTATTAGTACGAGAGAATATTTAATTTTTAATTATTTATTAAAGCAAAAATTGTCGTCTTGTTTTGTATTAAAGATTAATGATAGATGTTGTTATTAATGATAAGTATGATAATGATAGATATTGATGATTTTGAGACAGCCTATGCATACATCAAATAGGACATATATCGATGTCCGGAGTCTGATATACGCAAACAATTCCGGCGATGGCGTAATCCGATGTATCTAGACCTCTACGCGCGTACATGTGTGTGTATGCACACGTGATGCGTATACGCACGCGGATGTGCATTTCGCAATCCAGTTGTTACGTCGCTGCTCATTCTCTTTCTCATATATACATGCGGACACACACACACACATATATCGCGATAAAGTTATATGCAATCCAATCTATGAAAAGGATTGAATACGTAAAATACTATCAACGATTCGTTTCGACTCAATTCGATTCGTCGCCGTTCTGCCAACGTTATTGCCACGTCCGTTATTGACGCTCAAGCTAGCTGTTTCCGATCATTATTTTGGATTTTACATACGCGATTACATATGTTTGATCATTCATAATGAATCTGATTTCGCCGGTGCGCCAACATTGTACGATAGTTGAGCAGAGATAATTTAACATCCGAGAGAATCGAGATATTTTATATTTCGATAGATACAATATGTTGCTATGTCGCCATCAAACTGTCACAATTTTGAATATTATTAAGATATTAAGAAGTAATATTATATTTTATATTACTATTTTTCACAAATTAAGCATAAGTAATAATTTCCGAAATAAAATATATATACAAACTTAACTGTATTTTACGTTATATATTTTCAAACATTCTTTTTATTTTAAAATTATGAAAAATGTGATTTAAAAATTTAATTATTAAAATTTATTTATGTTCTATCGAACGATTCAATTATAATATTTCAAACTATATATATATCTACAGACTCTTATATGCCGTTATATAAAATAGCTATTCAATCCTATCGCTATTATCGAAAGGGAAGGAAATCTGGCTATTTCGTAGATTGTTCTAAAAAAGTCGATTCCGATAGAACTTTCGTAAGTCGGCCTGATTTATACCTTCAACAGAATACGACATCCATTAATCTTTCTGTCCGATCGTGATCTTGGAAGTGAAATTAATCTTAAAGGACGTGAGATTAGCTTCCTTTTCGCAACCTTAAAGACAATCCCCGAAGAAAAATATACTTTCGAGATTTCCAATGTACGCAATTCTCCCAACCCGCGCGCGTGCGCGCGCAACAAGCAGCCAGCAGTCCGATACGTAAACTCCTCACGAACTCCATATCAAGGTTCAGTGACAGTAAGCAGAAGATTCTTTAGTCTCCTAATGAAACGCCAAATCGGGATGCTGTTGGATCACGCTCGCACAAATTCGTGTTACCACGTAAAATCCCCAATTACGTAAGCACAATCTAGCGAAATGAATAAGGTAACTGCATAACGAATTGAAGGATCAAGTACATAAATGTGCACTATACAATATACATAACAAAACATCAAAATGCATTAAAAATTATTAGACATACATAGCAAATATTTTACTTTTTAAATCTATAACACATTGTCTAATGCAGTAGAATTTGTCGCTATTCGATTTAAAATCTAGAATTTTATATGAGCTATATACTTCTCCAAATTTTAATTTAACTGAGAGTTGAATGTGAATCTAGATGTTGCTAAATGCGCGATGTAGATGCAGATCGTTGTGGATTTAATCAAAATCAGTTTTATCGGAGTCGGACAACGGCACTTATCATCCGCGCACATATGATGTCGCATAAACTCGCGTAGATTACTCGAATAAAATTCTTGTAAAGAGCGGAGGTAAGCGTGATGTAAGGAGTTTCTTGCGCGACGCGTGTCTCTCGCGCATCGTATAATCTTGTTAATGATAAATTAATACATGCAAAGTACCCTACGGTGACGTTTTTCAACGCGCGCAACGTACCGTGAAGTTATGCCGGTAAATTCTTGAGCGCATTATACACAAATCCTTTATATCTTCGTAAAGACAGAGCCGGAATTTCTCTCGCTAAGAGTCTACTAAGAGGCTAGATACATGTACTATATCAGGGAAAGATAAGCAGCTTAATTTCGAACGAGATTAGTCCGGACGTTCAATCCCCCGTGTAGTCTTCTCTTTGGCACGTAACGACGCCCGGTATTCCCAGTTGAGGTTAATCTCAGGATTAATCCGGAAACGAACTCTCTTGTCACTATTTTTCCACGGTTCGTTATATTTTCAGCATATAACAACGAGCGACGTTATCATACTTTTGAATAGCGTTACTAGAAGAAGAAATGTGACAATGTGTGCGGGAAAAAGAGATGCCAATTTATCACGCACGATTAGTCCATCGATTAAACATCATTGATCATGCACGTATTTTGTAATAGTAATTTTTTTAACGTATTGTAGTTTTAGAGATGTTTTACGATTTTTATTACATCTTTATAATTGTTCATATATTCCTATATGATACATTAATAATTAATAATTAGAATATTATATGAGAAAGATATATAGCTATATATATATATCTTTAAGATATATACTATATATATATATATATACAAAGAGTTTGTCTCTTTATTTAATAGTAAATTAGAATATTTAAACAAGATAAAAATTATATATACGTATATACTGTAACTTTTAATGTAATCGATATTGATACAGGTCTCCATATGTATTATATCATTCAGTAGACTAACTAAACGGTTTACAACGATTTAAAAAAATGTATTGCTTTGTACAAAAAAATATCAAAATAGTCAAAGAAAGTTTGCGCATGCCTTCCGAATCGCCTTGTTGAAATTATAATTGCGGCGGATGAAATCTTGAAATCCAATCTACTGCTTATGTATGCACGACGAAATTCGATCTGTCGTTTCTGAATAATTTCGCACTTGGTTCTCCTATTCGCTTCCCTCCACTCCCTCGATAAGCCGATAACTGTGCACGGTTTGCAGAATCCATAAATTAGGCGCGAAGTTCGATTTGCGCTCTTTGATAATCCCCCCATTCGCATACGAGAGGCTCGTGCATTATAACTTGGCGATGCATTTGCATGTCGCATCGACAAGACCCAATCTTCGGTCGAAATACGACACGGACGATATCAATATAATGTAAGATATGTTTTTTTGTCAGGTATGTTTTCTATTATCTACCATTTCATTGATAAATTTACGGTTGATTTTCCTTTAACGAAAATGCCAAAGCACTAATAATTTTCATTACACAATTTGACATCCCATGAATTAGGATTAAAAATTATAAAAATAAAAATTTTATTCGTCATTTCAATTAAAGCCTCTATCTTATTAAAATTTTAATTCAGGAATTAAATAAAAAAAGATATTAAATCTAATTAGATAAACTTTAGTTGATTTAAAAAAAATAACTTATAATTGAAACAAAATTTGTAGATAGAAAAAAAATAGTTAATTAGAAGAGATATCTTATATATTAAACTTTGGTGCCAAATTTTGTTAAATCTACATATAAATATTGCTAAATATTGAGTTACACTTTCATATAAAATAAATTAATATGAATATAGGAGTTAATAATTTGATATAAAAAAACATACATATTTAAAATGCACGGAATAAAAGTACATTCTCGAATGTAGGTCACTATTATAGAAAAGATTGTATGTCTTTTCCAGTTTCCGCTCGTACGATTGTATAAATTTCTATATCAATATTTTCTTTTGATTTTCTTTTTATTTTCTATTGTACTGTATTTGATGGTTTTGCGCCTCAGTTTTACATTATTCTTGTATTCTTCAACCATTAATAACTTTCAGCAATATTTTTCAAAAAATGTTCACGAAATAAGTGCAAGAAATGTGTAGGAAATAAAAGAGATATGTAAATCGATATCAATGCGTTCCAAGCTTCTTGTGAAATCCTTTCGACAGAAAAAGCAAGCAAAATTTTATTCATTTCTTGACTTATTAAATATTACTGCCAAATTTTTTCTTTTCAAATATCACGATTTTTCTTACAGTTAAGTGATTTGCTTATAAGCAAGCGTAGACGAGTGGAAATCCGACAACCAGATGCGAAAAGGTACCATCTCACACATGGCGCAATCTCGCGCGCACACATTTTCCCGACCCTACTTCATCCCTCGAAAACGGCCGGGTTTCCCAAACACCAGCACCCACCCCGAATCTACCTTTCATCGCCGTTCTACAACCAGATAAATTTTCAGCCTTGAATCGGGCTCGACACCCTTTTTGTTCCCCCGAGTACGGTAGGCGGTGTAAATAACGCGCTAATCTAACCTTCTTCATTTATTATGAGAGAAACTTGGTGTAAAATTATCCAACTGTACTAAAGCTTGCCCGATGCGTTTTATTGTGCTGTTTGGCATTTGTGTCTACTTACGGTAGAATCATAAACAATTTTTCTTAACCGAGAAATCAATAACACATCATATAGATGTTATTGACAGAATAATTCTTTCTCTTTCATGTAATATATATTAATCGTAATTAACTATTATAAATTCATATAATATAATGAAAATTTTGATATGAAATAACATGTTTTTGTTTTTCCATATTGCAAAAAGAAAACAATTAAATTTACATTTTTTTATACATCAGGTTTAATTAGCAAACTTCTTCAATCGTAAAAAAAAATGGCAATAATACATCAAGTACGCAACAAATAATAATTTATAAAAATATTGTTTTAAAAATTAATATTAATTGATAGCGGTGTATATAAAAGCACCCAATAATTTTATTTCTATTCGAATTTAAAGTCAAGAGGTTTCACCTTTTATATGAATAATTATTAATTTCTGTTTTTGTAGCATCAACGTCAAAAAAAAATAACGCGCAAAGAATTTTGTTATTTGCCGAATTACATATATCTCGACACATTAATTGGTTACGCTAATTAATTTCATAATTTAAAGTGCTTTCCATTATATTCTACAATAATATAAAGACAAATACTTTGAGGCAATACTCCTTTTATGATTATTTCCCACTTGTCCCCGGCTTTTCATCGCCGCATTCTTTCTTTCTCCCTTTCTTACGATTTTCTACTTTGCGCTCAATTCCAATGCTTTTAATAAATAAATCGTACCCGTGATTCTTACTGCTCGCTGTTTCTTCCAAGAGACTCATGAGCTATTTAACCGCCGGAACTCGGCGGCGCCGTACCCAAACTTTAGCCGTTTTTCATTTGCTCGTTTTCATCCACGCCGAGATAAACTTTGTTCATTTTCCATTCCCGGTTGCACGTCGCCGCAGGGGGCATCGCGACAAAGCCGCATTAAGCCATCGGCATACATATTAACAGCGCTGCTTCTTTCGTTAATCAGCAGAAGGCTATATCATTCCGCAATAACATGGTGTTCGCTTTGTGCGATTTATGTAAAAATTGTAAAGCGTTGACATGTAAAGCTGGCGATCAAAATGTATAAATTCTATATTAAATGATATTGCAACGGTTATTGATTCAGATATTGATTCAATGATATAGATAAATAATCTACGCGTAATTAAATCACATTATTGCAAACATAAATTTAAATTTTAAGAAAGAAAGGAGACAAAGAGGGAAGAAGAGAAGGTAAAATAATTATAAATATAACATAATGTATTTTTTATATATCTTTTAGCTTATCTCTACAAACATGATATATGCTTTATCCATTTATATATTTTATGACTCGTTAGATAAATATAATATCGAATCATAAGATGATTGCATATATATAATCAAATAGACTCGCCCCAGCACTCATCAGAAACGGAGGGTGAACGCGAAGTAAGTTCATATGACTATGCGATGCTGACTGTTCTGTTCTCTGTTCGATAATCAATCTCGTCGGGAAAAAAATTGAAAGTAAGGAGAATGCTGGGGGATGATAAAGCGTCAGAGGTTATTGTTCTCGATCGCACGTCGTGCGTGGCGCGCGTAAGGGTGCGGACGGTGTCGATCGATGGTAAAAGTCGTCACTAGGGAACAAACAAATAGACAAGGGGATCGAATTACCAGGGTATAAGGCGATATAAGGGAGAAAAACTTCCGCATCCGGTATCACGGAGAGCTTCGGTAGCGACGAGCTGTCGCGAGCAGCTGGATCGTTCGCATGAACTTCTTTCGAGAGCGGCAGCGCGCCGCAGCTGCGGATCCTTAGGAAACTCGGATCGCCTTCCGCAATAAAAGGCGACGTCGCCTGCCGGCGCCGTCGATGACGCGGAAGGAATTTTTTGATGGAGATGGTTGCTTCAGCAGAGAGCTCGAAATAGTCATCTTAGAATGTACGATCTCGTGTGAGATATTGAGCCGTCTCAAAAGCAGCGAAATATAAATACATCACCTTCGTTAACCATCTTTTTCTTTTTGCAAAAAAAAATATCGTTTCTTGTTCAATATATTAGACATCTTAAGTATTTGTCGAAATGTGTTCTAAATTAATATATTTATTAATATATTTCTCAATGATATGGTTATTTTAGAAAATTACTTTTAATCATTTTCTTTTTATAAAATATTTTAACTTATGATAATATGTAAAACATATTTAATTAAAACATAAATGAATGCTATCTCTACTTTGAAGAACTAATTTTAAAATAATTTGATAATTAACAATTATTTATTTTTATTACCTGAGGATGTATTTAATTCAAATTAAAATTTGAGATAAACTTTAATAAAGAAACAGAAAATACTGGGAACTTAGGCTAGAATTTATTAAATAAACAAGAGTTATATTATAATGAAATATATATACAAATAAAGCGTTTTCTCTTCCTTTAAGGAAACAACCTTTTATCGTCTCATAAAACTTTCAACATAATAAAATACTAAAGAAAACATTTTCGAGAGATAGCAATGCTTGAAAGTATCTTTATCGCGCAGGGTCGGTCTCCAAGAGTTTAGTTCATGTACGATATCAGCAAATCTGGCAAAAAAATCGGCAATGACAGAAACCTACACATTGACTTCATTTAAAAGCAATCTCGTTTAGAAAATATTTATTTAAAATAATACATTACTGGAATTAACATCTTGCAAAGTAGTCAAATCAGAATTCTCAATTTCATCCTGTTCCTAGAAAGTAAAAACTGAAAAAAATGTTATACGTGCATATATAAAGTATTTCTCTTTTTATTTCCGAATCATGGAACATCATTGATCGTTTCAAATCATAGATATCGATATCTTAAAGTAAAATGGTACATATTGCTGTATACGTTGCTACCAAGAGCGCGTTTATCTTTGGACTAAATTTCCTGGGAGATACGCCATCAAGATATTTTGACGCGCGATCATATATACGCGGCGCATATAATGAGATGAATAAAACTAATATTACAATTTGAGTTCAACATTGTTCGTGAACTTATGATGTCAGTAAAATAGCAAAGGAAGTTGAAGTTAATTCCGGCAATTTGTGCTACGACCCGTGCGCACCTCTCGTCTTCTTCTTTGCCCCGTTTGCGGTTCGCGGATGTTCGGTCAATCGACCGTACACCAACGATAGATTCTTTAACGATAATCCTACGCTCGAGCTGGTCGAAATCCTTCAAGAATCGGGATGCTTGCTACGTGGTCAGCATTTCATCGCACATTTCATCGTGTGTCCAACATCTCATTCTGTCTCCGGTATAATAACATTTTTCAATCTGAAATTCGCATCGATATGTCAAATTAATAATGAAAGGAATAACGGACGTAATAAGACAATTTGCATAAAGAAAGATTTTTTTATCATATAAAAGAAATAATTCAAAAAATATAAAATATAAAATTACTAGTAATCACTAAACGGTCGTGTTAATTAATTTAATACTCATTATAACATCGTTAAAAGATAAGAGCAATTAATCTTATTATTGAGAATTGTCGTGAGCAGTCGCATTTATCCCATTGTTATTATTATTCCAATTGATTTGAACGATATTTTGAACTTTTGAAGTTTGTTCACGATCGGATAGAAAAATATTATGGTATTTAGCTAAACAAATTTGCTCTACGCTTTCGCAAACTTTGCATCAGATTGACTGTGAAAAGCTTTTACGGACATCAGCTGAACGAACGTGCTGAAATATATCGCATTTAAATATTTTGCGTTGAAGTATTTAGTCATGTATATACTTCGCATTGTCGTTTCGCAGTGCCAAAATCATTAAGAACGAATATATTTTCAGTTTCAATTTACTAACAAATTTACGCACGCTTTTATAGGATTCGCGAATATTATATTTAATTTAATTCTGCAAAAAGTTCAGTCTGTATGTGTGCAATAATTTCGTTCTCGCAAATTAATGCCACGCGTCGTTTTATTATCGTGTTTATGTATTTTGCGACTCAATTCGCAGTTTTGATACTACATTTAAATTGATTTGACGTAAAATTGAGCTCAGGACACTTTTACTCTGTCTAGCGAATAAACTTGCGCTGTTCATACACGCGAGATTTAATGAAAAATCATAGATTTTGTATGTATGCAGCGAGAACGAATGGCAGAGATCGGATATATGTGGGAGTGACTTTTGAATTTTTTTTTTTACAAAAAAAGTGCACGTTTCGCGAGATATTTCGTACGCGGCTCGTTTATTCGAACGGATCGACAGATTCGCCATACGTGATTTTTGCCCCTTCCTGTCATCACCAAATAAACCATTCCATAATGACATTTACCAGCTCCGCTGGACGTGACGTTTTTCGATTGTCTCCCTGTTTCCTCCCTCCGACGATTAACTTCTGATCGATTGACCGTGCATTATCGGAATGCGGCGAATTCTGTCGTATTGGAGCTAGATCTCGTGTATGCGCCATCTCACGTGCATGCTGGACGAGCAAGCCGGAAATAGGGGAATATGCTAGCATTCTCATACCGCATTTGCAGCTAAATGCAGTTCTTCGATTCTCATGTCACGTTCATCGAACGTGTCATACTAGATGAATAAAATTAGGATTTGATTTTATAGCTACATTTAGCGTTGAATGTGATAATGCTAGCAATAAATAAAGATAAAAACACGAGCACGACTTTAACACACACAAGTATTTAAAACATGAGAGTAAAATATGACATTTAAATAAATTGCATCCGAATCATATAATATAAGATAAAAGAGGAAGTACAAAGATATTTAGGATCGCAAAGTTACGAGGCAATACGACGATTAATCAAGTTTTTACCGAGAAAGAATTACAAATTGGTCAAAGAAGATTTGTAGATAAAGGACAAAGCGAGGAATTTGAAATATTGCGTAGCGTTTAATTCCGTCATGGAAATGATTTATATTAGTGGCAATGCTGTATCGCGCGTACGTAACGTAGTGATTCTCTTTAAACGTTATTCTAATCGATATCTGGCAAGCTTATTCTGTAACCTTTAAATACATGCATTACAGGATTCGCAGTTATATAAAAAAAAACACAGAGTTACGCAATAGTTTCAGTGCATGCGTCAAAAAGTTATGAAATATGTGCGCAAGATACCGTCCCATCCGTTGACAATCGCAAAACGATACGAATATCCGTTAAGAAACGTCGATAAGATCATGTTCGGAGGTGGCACTCCCTTCACAGAGAGAAGTAAATCGGAGTGAGATGAATTGAGCGAACATGGGAGGTGGGCGAACGATTCTCACTCCGCGATAAATTTATCTAGCCGTCAGCAATTTCGACCAGGAAATCTTGCGATTTGAGATAGTCCGCAGAAAGATCGTCGAATTCTCGTTTGACTGCCGCGAAAGTAAACTTCTCTGACTGATATCGTTTACTAATTTCGGATTTATTCACGATTCTCTGGCGGATTCGCCTGTAAAATGCGATGTTTGCACATGATGCGGTAGAGCATCCATATTTGCGTATTCTTTATCTCATATATTTGCGATTTTAATACTTGCATTTATTTTGCATATTTGCAAATTTAAAATTCGTAAACGAGTTAATAAAAATAATAAAACAATAAATAAAAAAAATTTTTGATAATCTCATATAAATGTAATTCTAAATAAATTAGAGATATATAATTGTTTTCTATTTAAAATATAAAGAAAAATAGATATTATATATATATTATGTATTTCTTAATTTTTCTATTTAATGTTCTTTCCTACATTCCCAATTTTAATATGTGTGGTTATTTTTTGCAAAAGGTAACCCTGCCTTGCAAATATGGAGCTTTTACTGTATTACCGTTTTATGCACTCAATTTAGTTAAGTGCGAATTCTATGATCTAAAATAGAGTCTCAAATAGAAATACACATATCTTTCATCATATGAAAGAACATAAAAAGTATGCGCATATCAATTCGCTTAAGTCGTAATCTTGTCAAGTAAAATATCTTCTCGAGGCTGGTTTGATCGCGTAGAGCACTTCGCGGATCATTCGCAACGTCGAGAATCGAACGGCGAGCATGTCGACCTACATGCATCGCGCTGCTCACTTCGACAATGTCACGAATGCAATCTGCCTATTGGCAACAACAATGTACCACTACTATGGATGTATCTAACAATGCGCCGAAACATACACGAGCGGCCTGTAAACGGAGTAAATACATCCTGCAGGTGGCGAGTAAGAGGATGTCGTAAGTGCACGCACGTTGCACGCACTGCGTTCTCGCCTCGTAAACATGGTATCTCGATCCGTTTTGGTCACGCCCGCAACACGGGCAGCATGTCGCAACTGATAGTGTAAGCTACCCCGACAAGCAGAACTGAAAGCATTCAATCTCTTTGATTACATTGTGTGTCGTACACGTTCGGATATTGCCTCATAATATTTTAAGGTCCATTTCTGAAAAGAGGCTTAGAGATACCGCGATCTTTACTAACGTTGCAAATTGAATATATTGTCAGTTATTAAAATAAAACGGTTAATGATAATAATCAGACACATTTTTAATACATATTAAAAATTGCAATTATGTATAATTCAGTTTTACAGTATTTCTGTTACAAGAAATTTTTAATTTTGGAAATGCTGAAATATGTTTGATACATATTGATATTTTCTTATCCACGATTCGCCAATCTTCATTCGCGCATTTGTCATAGAATTTTACGAGAAGCGATATAAGCATATAGAACTAATTCTAAACGTAAGTTGCCCTGAAAGTTTCAACAACGCGTAAAACTGCGAACGTGAAACATTATTTTATATGCCGATTTTATACAATTGATGCAATAACTCACTCGAAAAGACGAGCAAATCGCGTTTGCCATCTCGTCCAAAATTTTGCATAAAATATCATAGTTTCATAGAACAGTTGACCTATACCTAAATTGTTACACTACATAATATTATTTTATGAATATCAGTGATTATTCATATGTAATGAATCGTAATGGAGCAAACTTAAAATGGATAGAATCAGACAATCCTTTGAAATTTCTTATTTACATGTTCCAGCACTTCTTCCGCTATTAGCAAAAGCCTTAATATCCTTGAGTTTGAAATATACATGCTTATAAAGCTTGAATTACACTACCGAAGGAAATTCCTTCAAGATGCGAGATAGAAGACATAGCAAGTTTAAATACGTTTTGACGGAGAAATAGAACAATAAGAAAGAAAGAGCCATGCGCGAGAAACATGAGATATAATTGCTTCATTTGCTATAACTATTCTAGAGATGGATGTATATACAAATTCGTGAACATTTCGAACGTACACGGTTTAACGTTTATGTCGCTAACGCTTTTGGTGTCGAGAAGAATTCGAGGATAGAAACAGAATTTAGGAGCGAAACAATGAATACAACCGTGAAGAGAACCTCTTTCTACGCGTTGCACGTTCGTCCACTTGTTTGCAGCTTTATCGATCTCTCTCTTTTCGACATGAAGAGTCGATAGCATGCGCTTTCGAGCTCTCCCGACCTTTCATCGGTGTAAAGAGAGAAGTGCGCGAGGGATCTGCTATTCAGCTAGTACAGTGCAGTACGGATTTACATAAATTATTTACCAACATAAATCCGAGTACTGGGGATAATCTCTTTTCTCGCGCAGCGAGTATCGAATATAAAAAAGAAATATCTGAACTATCGATGACAAACATTCCACGAGCATCCATAGTGTGTTTCTCATCCCCTATTTAATATTAAAAAACGAAATTTGCGTATGTGTGTAGCTTGTCTCTTGTATAAATGAAAGATTTGCTTTTCAAATCACAACGGACATACATGCATGTCCAACACAATTTCAAACAGTTATATTTTGAAGTTTGCACTTTATTTTTAGAATTTCACTATAATTGACACAGACAAATCTGGCCTTTTATTAAAGAATTTTACAACTTTTACGTATTCACTTACTTATATCGCATTACGTATTAAGTCTACTTTAAACAATCTATAATTTGTGGTTAAATTTAAAACAATTCTATTTATAATTGTATATTCCATACAATAAAGAAAATATTTAAAGAAGTAAAAAAAATACACACATATATATATTAGAAAATGCAACATACAAAATCACAAGTAAAACTGTCTTGAATTCTGTCGCAAATTATAGATTATTTAAAACAATTATTTAGAACTTCAGTATCAAATTTTTATGTTCACGTTTTTTATTGTTACATATATTCACGTTTCCGTTATTGAAATCTAACTTTCTGACAGGCAGTATTCTATGTTATATATTGCAGTTATATTAAACTGTCAGTTATATTATCTTTTATTTTTTTACAATATCCGATTACCTTTAGAGAGGATTTAATCTCAGGACAGAATAAATCTCCCTATCTATCTGTCCATCAGTCTTTCGTTTCACCTATCTTTCTCTTTCCGATGAAAGAGTTGAAGCTTTCCTTGCTCGTCGACAGATTTTTCATTTTTGGTTACGGACAATGCAGACTATAGATTGTGGAAGGCATATATTCAATATGTTCTTATTTGTCGATATGCAACAGAAATCGTATATCGAGGACACGGCTCAGGTTATTGACGGGAGAAATTATATGGTGCTCGCGTATTGTCGACCATACCAGAGATGCGGAGATTTTATCGTAATGCATTTTCGTAACCATAGCTCTCGGTTTAAAGAAAAGTGGTTGGGCGAAAAGAAGATGCGTTTGCCTAAGCTACATTTCACGAAAAGAAGTAAAACCGTCGAATATTTTTATTTAAAGATATATCTACGATTGAAAAATAAACTGATGTCAAAAAAATTATTTTAATGCATTGCTATTGATTGTCACATATCGTATTAATATGTGCACTACTAAAAAATTAATGATATCAATATGAATAGAGATTGATTAATTAATAGATTAATATTCCCCACATCTAAAAAATCACGATTTTCATTTTCTAACATTTTAAATAGTTGAATATTTTTGCGAAATACAAAAAATGCAAGAAGCGGAGTTAAAACATATTTATTAGCATTTTATATGTATATTCGACTTAATTATTCTCACTTTGGGATACAAATATAGAGAATTATTAATTACTATATTTACGTTAATTGGTGGAACGAACGAGCGCTTTGATCTATCACTCTTAGAGAGAATTTCAATATTTAATATTTTGAAGATTGCTTGTATTCCCCAGAGAAAAACCATCATTTAGTATTTTAAAGATTACTGCTACTAGAAGCGAAAAACGTGAATAATTCGTATCTGTTGCAAAATTTCGCGTAAAGCAGATATTTCCCTCACGGTATTCCCTCGACGAAGCACTTCAGAGCCATGAAATTCCACGACGTTGTCATAACATTCATCTCTAGTGCGAACGTGACGACTCCCGAATGCACGATTTATCGCTGCAACATTCATGCAAGGCACAGTTCATAGCGCGCGAAACGCCATGTATCGTCGCATTAAAGCTCCCGATCCGTCATTGCAGCCATGATACTGCTTTATGACACATATATCAGAAGCGAGAAATCATACACATAATTCTTTCTTGCATTATTCGTACGTCAATATAAATAAATCCTCGCAACTCAAGTTTGAAAAAAATCAACGACAATGGAAACAAAAATTTAAAAAATAAGCTAGCTTTTTTATAAAAATATTAAAATTAAAAAAGAAATTGCGAAACATATATTACGGACGAATACATTTTCTCTCTCTCTCTCTCTCTTTCTCTCTCTAATAATTAATTGTATTCGATATTTCACTTCCTCATCACACATGCGATAAGTCAACATTCACATTCTGCTTCGCAACAAAAAATATCTTTAACGCAAGATATGTACGTCATAATAAAATATAACTGCAGCGACGGATCAGGAGTCTCGAATTCAGCTTCGGTTACGTAATCGCAGGACAGATTAAAAGATACACTTGCCGAATAACGGGTGCTGGGCAAACAGGTGGCGAGGACCGCACGATCGGCACACGATCGCTCAAATTAATGGCAATGCCTGGCCAATTTTGCCGCGATACCAGTCGTGAATCAAAGCCCGTTGGGAGCACTTTAGCGTCTGTCCGTATCCAAGTCCCACCACGTAGGTATGCCGCGCATACATATATAGGCTCGCTTAGACGATAGGTAATGTATACACCGTGCGACGCCCGGCAATCCGCTGAATAATTATCTCAATTCAATAGGTAATCATGCTACTTCCCGCGCGCGGTGACCTCGAATCGGTCGGCTGACCTCCCATTAGAGACATAATCTCGTTTAAACCGCTCCTAAATATAGATATTCGGCGACAAGCGTATTCTGGCAGCTAACTATATGCTCACGAATCTGATCGGATTTCTTTGAATGATATTGCGAATATGAATCGAGAGCATGTAGTTTGACGTGACCCAATGGTTCGAAATTCGACATATGAATATGTATTGATTAATTATTATAATACAAGAATGCGACAATGGTTTGAAACAAATACTTGATGCAAATCTACATTATATAAAATCTACATTATAAAACTTTGTGTTAGAAAAGATGCAAACCTTATTTTTTTATTTTATGATTATTTTGGCAACTGTTCAATATTTATAGCATTGCATTCTAAGCAAGGGAGAGAGTGAGAATGTATGCGCAAATTTCTTTTAATTAAATCATATAACCTTTTGAATCTTTTTATTCTTCTCTCTCCAAACTTTATTCTTTTAATATCCTAGATTTGCATCATTCTACTGCTAAGAAGAGAACATTAATAATATTATCGTTTAATATTGGCGATCTAGAAACTATATGAAAAATGCACTCAATATGTGTCAAAGTACATTCAAGTACAATCCAAACCTGCACACATTCTCATGCAAAATAGAGGAAGCAAGAGAGAATATATTTATTGAAAGAATTGCGAATCAATGCCACGTCTCTATTTGCATCGTAAATTTGATCAATTGTTCGCGTTGTTCATTATAAGTTATCCTCTTAGCGATGTAATTAGATGTCATGTCGGATTATTAAGAATGGCATTTTATTAATCGTAATGACATTATATTAAAGTGTCAAAAACAATGATTGCTAATCGAGCCCATTTAATCACGTCATGACAGCATTCTTGATGTTCCATTTATTGAAATGATTTTGAAATATTCCCCAAAATGTTTGATCGAGAAAGCCTATTAATCTCACTTTAATAATGAGTATATATACATATATATCAGGTCTACCGGAAAGTTCTGTCCGTTTTTGGAATAAAACAAAATACAAATTTTTATTACCGTCAATAAACTTTATTAAATAATGTAATTGCCATTATTCGGAGAAGTATTGTCAGCAACTGGATAATTTAAATACAGCAGTCGAAGAAAAGAGGCCGGCGATGTTCAATAGGAAGAACATCATACTGCATCATGATAATGCTAGGCCACATGCTGCTTTGGGGACTCGTCAAAAAATTGCAGAACTAGGCTGGGAAATTCTGTCGCATCCACCATATTCCTCGGACTTAGCACCCTCCGACTATCATTTGTTTTTGTCCTTACAAAATTTTTTGAGGGGCAAGAAATTCAAAAATGAAGAAGATATCAAATAAGCATTGGTTCAATTTTTCGCATCAAAAGATAAAACATTTTTCGAAAATGGGATATACAAATTGCCCTCACGCTGGCAAGAAATCATTAATAATAATTGCAATTACATTATTTAATAAAGTTTATTGACGGTAATAAAAATTTGTATTTTGTTTTATTCCAAAAACGGACAGAACTTTCCGGTAAACCTAATATATCTATGCGCACGTCGCTTCGTCCGAATTTCCTTCTCGATGATTAGCATTGGATTCTGGCATTCTGTTTACAAACGAGCACGACGTAACGTGTCATTGATCTTTCACTGATGTCTCTATCTCTATATTCCTATTATTTGTCAGGCGTGCGTCCAGTATTCGTGTTACGTAAATTATTTGAGGAACGTAATGTCAACACGAATCGCCAAATCGAATCAAAATATCACGCTGCACCAATAGACTATCTGCAAATATTTGTGTACACCTTCCTGCAGGCTCATCCACTTTAGAAAAATCCAAGATATCTGTTAGAGACGATATTTTATAAAACAATCTTTTATGATATATATACTAGCGAACTTTGTATTCATTTTTCAATGTTTACTTATATATATTTTGCGAAAAGCTCGCTTGTTGCAAATGGTGAAACTGTGCCATGGAATATATCACCTACGTCTTTGTGGCTGAATAAACATTTTAGAAAGTTTGTATATTATAATACGAGTTATTCAGACCACATACATATTAAATCACAAAGTAATAAAATTATTCTAGAAAAGTTTTTACATTTTGATAAAATAATCTTAAAAAAAAATATTAAAGCAGAGATATATTTGTACAGAAATATATAATTATATATTATATATATTTATATATTTTATAATATATACAATATACATACTTATATATATATTTTTTCTCGAACAATCTTATTTTGACCAACAATAATTCTTGTGCTGCGGGATATAAAACGAGAAAGTGTAATAATCGTCATAATCCGCGTTATAAAACTATCGTATAGAAAGTATATTTTACGGCTCATAAATTGACTGAAACGCTTGTTGTAGTGAGGTAAAATAACAGGAGTTGTGGATAGCTTTGCAGCACACAGGAGAATCGCTTAAGCGGTACAAAACAGTCGGCACTATCACAGAGGAACTTTATGAAAGAAAAAAGCCAAGAGCATCCTAGCTACCTTAGTCGCGAATATTAAAGCATAAGCACGGAAACACGTAAACAGAAGTAATACGATGCATTTGGGAATGTCTTAATATCACCAGTGGGCGAATTAAAATGTTTTCGCTATTTCAAATAACCGCGGCTTCAGTCGAGAAACATATTTAAAGTAAAAATTGAAATAATAATTTAAATTATTTCAATTTTTGATATTGCAAATAAAAAAAAATGCTTGGCAAATAAATAGTTTTTATAAATTTTATCAGAATCTTGAGCAACTTGAAATAAATTTTTCTATAATATACATATTAAAATAGCAATCGTTTCAAAATTATAAATATTTTGAAAATTATTTTCCAGTAGGACAAGTAAATGATCAAGCTTTATTTAAGCGATTTTTAAGCAAGAAAGGTGAAGTGTCCAATCCAATTTTCGTTAAGAAAAAGTGAATCCCAAAGTGATTATAAATTAGAATTTGTAGATGAAATTTGTATATATATTTTATAATATATACAATATACATACTTATATATATATTTTTTCTCGAACAATCTTATTTTGACCAACAATAATTCTTGTGCTGCGGGATATAAAACGAGAAAGTGTAATAATCGTCATAATCCGCGTTATAAAACTATCGTATAGAAAGTATATTTTACGGCTCATAAATTGACTGAAACGCTTGTTGTAGTGAGGTAAAATAACAGGAGTTGTGGATAGCTTTGCAGCACACAGGAGAATCGCTTAAGCGGTACAAAACAGTCGGCACTATCACAGAGGAACTTTATGAAAGAAAAAAGCCAAGAGCATCCTAGCTACCTTAGTCGCGAATATTAAAGCATAAGCACGGAAACACGTAAACAGAAGTAATACGATGCATTTGGGAATGTCTTAATATCACCAGTGGGCGAATTAAAATGTTTTCGCTATTTCAAATAACCGCGGCTTCAGTCGAGAAACATATTTAAAGTAAAAATTGAAATAATAATTTAAATTATTTCAATTTTTGATATTGCAAATAAAAAAAAATGCTTGGCAAATAAATAGTTTTTATAAATTTTATCAGAATCTTGAGCAACTTGAAATAAATTTTTCTATAATATACATATTAAAATAGCAATCGTTTCAAAATTATAAATATTTTGAAAATTATTTTCCAGTAGGACAAGTAAATGATCAAGCTTTATTTAAGCGATTTTTAAGCAAGAAAGGTGAAGTGTCCAATCCAATTTTCGTTAAGAAAAAGTGAATCCCAAAGTGATTATAAATTAGAATTTGTAGATGAAATTTGTAAGAATATCACATTTATTTACATATACATATATTTCATCCCAAATTTTTATTATCTAGAAAAATAAACATAAAAATCAGTTCGGATAAGTACATCATCAAAATTAAAATTCACGGAGGATTACACCGGCTTTAATTCATGATTTATTGATATCAAATATAGAAATATTTATTGTGATATAAATATACATATAGAGATCAATGATTAAATGCGCTTGTAATAAAAGTTATTTAGTAAAAATATTACTAAATATTATTTAAAGTACAAATTTGAAATCGCAATAAAAAGCGTAATATATTGTTCCTAAATCGTCGATTTTTCGCGTCATTTAAAATGTAATCTTCTTTAATAATCCTCTTATTAGGTGCAGTAAGCGCCACTTTACATTTATCTGAATTAAACGGTGCATTATCACCGTAGAGTGTTTTAAGTATTAGATTTCAGATTGATCATATTTCTGTTAAATTGTTCACAAACATAGATAAAAAAAAATAATTATTTAAATAAACGTCAAAAAAACCGATGATTTAAAATTTAAACGAACATCAATCTACAAGCGCTTAATAAAATTCAATATTGTTTTTAACATACAAGTTAAAAATATTGAAAATAAATATGCAGTTATAAGCAGAAAAATGATAAAAGAACCAAATAAAAAAAAAATGTTAGTAATAATAACTCTTGATATAATTTAATTGTTTAAACTCTCCCACTTTTTTAAATCTCCTTAAAATATAAACATTCCAATTGCAAATACAATTGATTTTAATGCTGATTTATATGTATAATGAAGGCAAAGATTATTTTGCAAGACTGAAAATAGGAGTTCCAATAATTTGAACAAAAATAAATATAATTTTATTGAATCCTTTTGTGTGTGCTATCTTTTATTTAACTCCGAATCAGGATCGACTCCGGGAAATTTTTAATAGAATTATTTCTCTGCTACATTAAAAATTATACATAGCCATGAGTACTCCTGAATTCCAGATATCAAATGTCAAAATTTCTCATTGGCTCATCAATAGCGGGAATTTTTCTCTACACTCTTGGAATTATAAATATATTAATATTGTAAAATTTTTTTTCTATTTTTATACGGTTGTTATTTCGGAAATTCGCGCACGCTATATGTGTGCACTATCATGTTGTTAATTATTCAATCGGAAGAAATTGCCTACTTGCAGCAAGTGTACTTGCATTAAGACCATTTTTCCAATGACTCATGGGATTCATCTCGCGTTTCTTTTTTTTCATCCAGTACTCCCAGTCCATTAGCCGATAGTTGACTTAATGCCGGTTCGATTATTCGATTACAGCGCGACGGGACTTTACCGCTCCGTTTTCGTTGCAAAAGTTTCGAGTTCCGCCTCCCGATTAAGTTAAAATGCAATTTCCCTTCGTTCCTTCCACTCTTCCCACTGTCACGACATCGACAAAGACTGTCTATGTTTTTTTCTGTCATTTCTTTCCGTCACCGTCTTTACCTTTCCAGGATTAAGTCGCGAACTTTCGGTGCAATCAGTAGCGAGGTTCTTCGCCGTTATGACGCTTATATTTCTTTTATTGCACGAAAAGAAGAGACGAGGTCGTGTCCGTGACTAGATGAAGTCAATCAGCAAACGTTCAACTGTCAAATGAAACGCTTGTTATTACAAAATGATGAGAAAATTAATGGAAGAAAAGAAATAAAAAAAACAGTAAGTATTCTGTCGCTATTTCTTTTATCTTCTCTAACTTTACTCTTTAACTTGAATTTCTCTCTCTGAATTCACATGTCTCGGTCTATATTTTTTGCAAATTCTTTCTTTAATCTATTAGAACTTTAATAATAAATTGTAATTAAAATATATGTGATAAAACATTTTAATAAAATATTTTATTATGGAAGAATCTCTTCAAATTTTGATTTATTTTGATGTTTCGCGATATTTTCATTCAAAGAATACGATTCAGCTAAAAATATCTAGTTGACTGCTACGCAAACGAATCAATCAGAATAATTCTAAAGGCGTGGCTGCAGTAACGAAACAATTCTACTAGATATTCAATCAAGAGGCGACAAAATGAATATGTATAGCACAAGAAGTAATGAAATACTGCTTTCTCTTCCCCCTTGCAACTTTCTGTCAAGTTTTATCGTGGAATCTATGAGAGATTCAAATGAAAGAAATCACAAGAGACAGATCGG
>NW_021853696.1:284911-302080 GCF_003651465.1 Formica exsecta
AGAGCAACCAAGAATAAAAAAAAAAAAAATGTTTTTACTGCAAGATGACATTATTTTTAAAATAAAACAATGAAGAAGTTTTTAAATAACGAATATCGTGTTGCTTTAATTGTTGCGTATTATATTCCGCGAGCATAAATCAGAAATTATAATAAAAATCTTTCAAACAAATCATATTAATAGCATTAATTCTTATTAATTAATCGTAAATTGTATTCCTAATTCCATATTAGAATATTTCAAGATAATTTTTTGGGGTTTGACGTAAAAAAATATAATAACTTAAAAATTGTATTTTTCAGAAGAAACAAAAAATCAATCATTTATCTTTTGATTAATAATTAATAAGTAATAACGGGCTCTTTTAGCCCATCTCATTTATTTTACTTATTTTAAAAATAGGAGAGTCTGTCTACAAATTTTATTTTTTTTTAATAATTAATAGCCATAGCGCATCGTCTCTCTATCTTTCTCTTTTTCTCTTATGATAAAAATCTCTTATGATAAAAATCGTGATTATAGAATTATTAGAGCAATTATTTCGACAGGTGAAACAAACAGCTTCGCGTCGATCAAAATATCCGTTCGCAGTAGTTCATGTACAACCTATAATAACAACACGCCCGATAGGGTTTCGGGAGATGCAAGAGCTGTATATGGGAATTCCTCAAAATTTATAGCCCGGCGCAGCTGGTTTTTTAATGTCACTTGCATTGCGATTTACGCGCGAGTGCATGAAACCGTGCTACCGGTCGGCTGATCGTCGCCGCAAACATGTCGAAAATCATCGGGCTCGTTGCGTTATCGATCCCCGGTTCTGAAGCTATCGAGCGATTGCTTATCGCATGCGTCCGTCCTGATACCCACGCAAATAGCGGCATGCCGATTTTTTTCTCATTCGCATCACACCATCGATATGATAACGGTCGTCGAAATAACCGGAGCGGTGGTGGCGAGCGAAAGTTAAAAAAAAAAAATTTGTCGAGTTAAAGTGGAAGTACAATATACCGAGTGTTTCGGCCTGTTCGCGATCCCCGTTCTGGACATATATTTCAGTCTTTCTCTCCCTTTGTCACACACATTTACCAATTACCCTCCATCTCTTCTCCTCCCTAATCCTCACTATTTTAATGAGTACTCTCATAGCATGCCGCGTGTCAAGCCATACCACGAGTCACACGCTTCGTTTTATTGAAAAAAACGCTTTTCCAGTCGCGAATGGAGGTCGGAAATTGCAGGTAAATTCTTTACGAGCGGTCGGCATGAAAGCTACAATTCAACGGTTCAACGAGGCCCATCGCCCGGTAGGGTGGGAATGAGTCGTTACGAGAACGAGGAACAATGCGCGACTGCGAAGCCCGAAATGCCCGGCAGGAGAAGGCATTTTCGGCGATGTCGTGATTTTGTTGAATGTTAGTTTCATCGTAAAATAATAAACGCGAGTACGTAAAATGTTTCGTTGAATGGTAACACCAATAACTCTCGACGATTAACACCGAAAAAAAATTTTTTGTTTAATATAAAAATATTAAAACACAAAAAGATTAATGTAAAGACGTGAAAATTGCTCTTTAAATGTCTATGCTTAGTTTAATAGAAAAAAGGGGGAAATAAGTAAATAATGTAGATAATAAAGGAATAATAAAGCAATCAGACACTGAATATATTTGAATAATAAACGCATTCAACCGTTGAGTACGTTTGACAAAGAGATCATCTCAAGAAATATGCAAATAATCCTTAACATATAACATTACGTATTTTCTCATAACATTAGACGCACTGAAAATTTCTCGTATTCTCGGCCTATTCGAGAAAAAGAAATTTCAGAACGAAAGTGCAGGAGATGGACTGTTAACGAGGAGAACGCTTAAAAGGGCTTCGAATACTCTTAGCGCGCAAAAAAAAAAGAAAGAAAGAAATTAAATTTTAAATATAAAGCTTGCTTCTCTGTGGACCGAGCGGCTGGTGGCCGCCTCCTTTGACGAGGATGAAAAAGCCTCGGACGAACACGCGCCGCGTGTACCGGCTCTTTCCTCTGCATTCTGCATGCAAAACACTTTTTAATTAATCTGCGAAATATGCAGCTTAGAGCGACTGCCGGCGTAGGACTCCACCAGCGCGTCTAATGGTAATGGAATTCCAATTAGAGTTTGCATTCTTTATGGTCGAACACGGAAACGTACGAACATTGGCCGATAGCGACGAGCATCAAAGCGTGCAACGAGCGGCTGTTACGCCCGCATTTAATTAGCTCTTTGCTGCGATATCGAACTGGCACTTTCGGCGCGGTGGCAACCGACACCGCAACCGGCTATGTTTATCGCGTTAATTACCAAAGTGATGAAGCGGCAAAACGCCAAGCGAAAATATGATTTTTACTACATTTTCTCAATATTACTAAAATATAAGTATTACATAACGTTACCGGCAAGCGTTTGTTGTTTTTCTTTCTAAAACAACGGGATAGTTTTAAATAGAAATGCAAACATTTCTTTTTTATTTATACTTATCTTAATTTTTAATATTCGATATTTCGGTAATTTGTAATTAAAATTTTGTTAAAACCCGGTTGTAAAATTAAATATAAAGTAAAGTTTTTAGTATATATTTATAATTTGATTGTTTTCTGGAAGATGTTAATTGAAGAATTATATATGTATTCAATATAACAATAATCACAATATTGCAAGAGAAAAAAAGAAATTTGCATTCTCTACAATTTTCATTCTATTACTTCCATAGCGCAGGAAAAATTTTAATTATACATTTGACTATCCCGTCCGTACGCAAGAATACCGCGAAGCGTGATTCCATTCTACGAGAAGCGTAATTACGACAGAGACGCGCATGATGCGTTCTAACATCAACAAATATTTGCCCACGGTACATACTGCACAGAGGCGTGAAAGTCTCGCCGCCTCGATCGCCATGACATCAAAATTTCAGAATCGGGCCGATGATTCGCTGTCAATATCAATATTCGGCAGTTCGATTAATTTTCAGTTAAGCGTATGAATTATGTCGAATTTGCTGTGGCGGTCGAGAGTGGCCGCTGCGTTTGTCGGTCCGGCGGCTTCCCAATTAGCACTCTACTGGAACAACGCACTGCGTTTCGCATCACAAAAGTTTTAAATATTTTAATCAAATTTGTTGCCAAGATATTTGATGTTAAATCAAAAATAAAATATAATTATAAACAGAGAGTTTGTCATCGTGAGAAAGCGATACTCTCTTTGATACATTTTATAAATACAATATTCACATATTATTTTCCGATTATGTAATTAAATTAAAAAATGTATGTTTTTATGCTTAAGATAAATATTAAACCCATCAACATAAATTAAACATTAAACGATCATTATAACGGATTGCATCAGCGATATGAACCAAAAGTACAATAAAGTTTAATGAGATGAAAAGATTTGTTGCACTACAGAAGCAATGTGAATAATCGATCGCGCTTAACCGGTCATCGAAATCTCTCCTTGCGCAACATTCTCTAGAATTTTGATCGATTATGGAATTAAAGAATTAATCAAGCAATTGGCTTTATATATTCGATGACATATTGCAAGTCATAACTATAAGAGAGAAACTCATTTCCGATAAAGGAACGGTCGAGGTCAGGTTATTTTGTAGCGTTTCGGTATTTGCTCGCGCGCGATATCTCTCTCTCTCGTTTCGCAATAACATCGGAGATGTCTCTTTGTCAAACGACGAAATTGCCTTGTCGTGAATGCCTTGTCGTAATTACGCACCGCGCACCAACGCACTTATCGATCCTTGTCGCATTTCGCGAACGTATTCGTTCATTTAATTCGATCGATGTGACACGCGCGTTGTCGAAAAACGCACCTGCCTACATTTTTATCGATATGGCAAACTGAACATTATAGACTGAAACCAATATGCCAGTGCCAACCGTAAACGCCCGTCCCATTTAGCAGCATCAAAATTTCAACTCGAAACTAGCTCGATGTAAAACGTTCCATGAGACCGTTTTTCACATCTAGTGTAAAAGCAAGATTCTCTCTCAATAAATATTGCTTCAAAGTTTAACCATTGTTCTGAAATTCACACATTTACCGTAAACAAGTATCTAAAATCTTTTAAAATGTATGAATTTTTAATCAATGAAAATAAAAACAATGGAATCTTATTAAAAAAAAAAAAAAATTAAAACGTTCTTACGGAGAGATCTTATTTATCTAAATTATTTTTTATTTATTTATTTTCACATTACATGTATCTGTAACGTAATAATTATTAATATTGTGTGTGTGATGAAAATAACATAAAATAATTTTATGTTACGCTAAAAAATGAAGACTACAATTAATTTAAAACCAGTATGATTGTCCGTTATACTTTCATATCTTTCGTTCATCTAATCTCTCATTTGTAGCCAATATAGTTTTTACTATTTAATCTATTGAATATTTCAATTGAATAACACAAACAAAAACTTATTACTGCGATACATACGAGATTCATATACCACGTTGTCCATCGATGCTGTTACCATTAATGTCTCACATATAAATTTTATACAAAAATGCACTCAAAGTATATATGTCGCAGCGTGCAATCATATATGGAGTAATAAAAGTTTGCGGGCGCCACATCAGCGATAGAGTTACGATGATGCTCGCGTAGATAAAATCTGCATCGTGCCGCTTTATTTATTGAACCATTCCGAAATGGACTAATATTAACGACGATAAATCATGATGTATTACTATGAAACATTTTTATTTTACGACGTTACGATACACCGTAGATTTTGATATTGAGAAATCTTGATATATGTTATATATTTGACCAAATCATATTTTCGTTCCCTACAATAATTGTTTGTAATTAATGAATGGAATTTTTAGATTCTATAATCGGTATAAATTGAATTTTCAAACCATTCAAATTCACTCCCGGTATAGAAATAGTTATAGCGTTTGTAAACATTCTGTCATACATGTCAATTAAAACATGGCATTTTATATCGAGAAGAACATTATCAAATCAAAATGCACACAACATTTTACAAACGAT
Source organism: Formica exsecta (assembly GCF_003651465.1). Taxonomy (NCBI): domain Eukaryota; kingdom Metazoa; phylum Arthropoda; class Insecta; order Hymenoptera; family Formicidae; genus Formica; species Formica exsecta. The sequence goes on from NW_021853696.1 coordinate 289,967, forward strand.
TTTGAATATTTGATTTTTGCAAATAAAAATTGTTTTTATTCTCAATTTTATTCCTCAATTTTGTTTTCGACATTACAATGCAACCGGGCATTTCCGGTGTAAAGAATAAATTTTTCGCAATACGCGCGACTTTTTAACGATTGCCTTCTGGTCAGGTGATGCAGTAGACTCGCCGGTCATAGTAACTCGAAATAGCTAAAGTCGCGAAACGGACGAATAGTTTCGCGTTTTTTCGTTTCAGTTACGTGCCGCACAATTCCTGCGGTCTCATAAATCTCTCTCGCTCTACGTCGGCAATACGGCGCCCCGTGTAATCGTCCATTACGTACTAGACTCTCGTCGAACGCGACGATGGTTCCTCCATTTGTTCTCCCCGTGAAAGTGTATCGGGTATATCACCAGGATAGCATCGTCGTTTCTTCGTTTCTCAGTCCATTCGTTTATAAAAGATAGAAAAGGCGCGAGACCAGAGGATAGAAAGCGGCGCCCATATCGCACTCTTTCTTTCTTTTTGTGAAAAATAGGGAGAGGCGTACATTGTGAATCTGTGACAGCGTACATTGTAAATCTGTGACAGTACTTCGTCACGACTAGAATCTTCTTCATGTTACTAAATCTATATTATATCCGTATATATCAGAGAAATGTGTGTTTTATTCATAATAAATATTTTCTTTATAAGTATTTCATCACAAAATAATGGATTAATTTTAAATTCCTATACTTTCAATATTTCAAAAATTGAAGATGTAGAGATATAGAATATGCGAAATCAATTACACTTTACCAAAATATTTTGTGCATGATTTATTGATTTAGGCAAAGGATCTTTAAATAAATATTTCAAATTATGCAAAAAGATATCAAGTTTTAAAAAATTTACAGCGCGCGTGATATTTTATATCTCAAATATTTACCAAAATAAACTATGTAACAGTAAACTACATAAGAAAAGATAAATTCAAAAAAATAGAAATCATTGTCTAAACTTTTACACACGCGTGTTGTGTGGGCTAATTGTCTTCTACTGATTTCATCATGTAATTAAATAATACTTGTTTTGTAAAAATCAAAATTCGGTTAAACAGAGACGGAAGCAGGATAAAGGAGAGTTGGTAGTTTCAATCTACTTCAAAGGGGATCTTATTTTCTCGGAGCGTTTTAGCAGACGTAATATCAGTGAATATGATCTCGCATGGGCGGGAAGCAAGTTGAAGAGCCGTTGAAAGTTCCCCTAAAAATTTAATCCACTGGTCGGGAGAGCGACAACGGAACGAAGAACAGCGGGACTACATTAATTAGATCCACAATTACGGTAATGGGAGAGTTCGTGCGTTGCAATTATCGTAACACCGCGAAGGCAGTTAATTAAGAGAAATTCAATTAAGCCCTTTCGGCCATGCGAGCGAGCGAGCGAGCGAATTAACGTGAGAGCGAACACGCGCATTCGCAGCGAATGAAAGAGAGGCGCGAGTTTGCGCGCGTGTCGGGCACGAAGCTGATTTTTCCGCGAGAAAATCCGTTCCTCTCATTTTTTTTCGTAACCTCTATCGTTCTACGCGTCATCGTTAATTCCACGCCGATTCGATTGACGTGTAGCTTGTCTAACGCGGATTTTTTTCGTTTTGCGACGAAGAAACGAAAGAGGACGACTGGAAAAAAGCGCAGTTTCGCAATGATTTTTGCCAAAACGAACTTGTTTTTGATGTCACAAAGTCAACCGAAAAAAGACGATAATGATTCTTTCTTCCGGCACGTTTAATTGGAAAAATCGTGACATTATTCCAACTTGCCGATTTAAATTACATTACAGCATACAATTGCAAGGCAAACGTACAATTTAACATACAGTTTAAACCATTACTATAAATGAATAAAAATGATATTGTAAAAGTATAATGGTATAATTCCATTTTTCATTGATCCTAAATTTGAGATGTTAAAAATAAAGAATAGAGACAATGTGAAAAAAACATACGCTTTTAATAGGTCGGACACGCACGAGTAACTAACCACTTGCCATTATAAACTTATATAAACACTGATTATTTTTTTATTTTCGCTACTTATTTTTTCTACTTTTCTTTCATCTAAAATAATATAATCACATTATATTATTTATAATTATTATAATTATATTTCTTCCAGCCAAAGAGAGAAAGAGATAGAAATATATAACGCGAGAATATATAATGTGCTAGTTTTTAATTATTACATACTTAAAAAAGAAAATAATATTACTTTAATGTTGCATTTTAAATTAAAATCTTTGTTTTTTAATTTTTTAATTTAACTTCAACATTAAAATTTCATATTTTGAAATAAAGGAAAAGCAAATTTTGCAGCGCGGTTAAAACAATCTTTCCGCTAAATAAGCAAATAAACCAACGAGTTCGCGTTAAACTAAGTTCATACAAAGCCACGTGTTTATAGCAACACGACTGAATTTACGAATATCTTGGAGACTTGAGGGACATTAAAACCAACGACACATTTCTGTTGATGAAACAGTCACTCAAAACAAACATAACAAATTGCATTCGTATGTGTGTAATGAGGAATGTCATTCGCGACCGAGCCATCGCCGAGTTGTTCCGCGTAACTAATTTGACCGTTTGCGAAAACACGAACGTCAGCTTGCATTGGCATCGAAACGTTACCTTAGACGGCCGGGTACTTCCGCGGATAAATGTGGAACTCCGGTGACGTAAACGGCTTGTTAATAGCGAGTGCGATTCGAAACAACTACCATTCGTAATTCCACTCGAATTACATTCGACAACAAGAAGCAATTACCAATAAAAAATAAGCAATTTGCATCGTAAAAATACTTTGCATATATACATTCACAGGTAACGTAGTTAATTTATCGAAGTTCTATCATAATATTTAAAAAAACCCGCAATCTAAATTTTTAAGTTTTACGTTATCGTGTTTGCATACGAATATCGTGTTTATATACGAATTTCTTTAAAATAGTTCCAAGTTTACTTTCACTAGTGTCCATTTTTTCCCCTAGTTTCTTATTGTTAGTGTTAGTGTTGTCGAAAGTTTTGGTGTATACTTGGGAACTTGTTCTCGGAGAAATTCTCTAAGAGATTAACTTTCTAACAGAAAATATTAAACACGCTATGTCAAATCTTCAACTTCTACACAAAGAGTGAACATCAGTGTTGCAGAAGCTAAAAAAAAACCTATTTTTTTCATAACTTTATCGTTGGAGATTGCAAATTTGTTAAATTTTCCTATAAATTTTTCCCTCGATATGTCTACTTTTTTTTTTATACCAAGATGTAGATTTTAGTTGCATTTGCATAAACGGACTTAACGTCAATGGATTAATTAATTTCTCGCGTCAAATGAAAGCCGTTTTACACTGACAGGGAAGTGTAAACGTTGCCACGTCGGACGAATCTGTCTGAAGCAATGGTGACAGACTCGTGACAGACATAAACGTCTTGTTAACGTCAGGTATGACACAAAGCGCGCGCGCGTCGGCGATATGCAACTAGACAAAGTCAGTTTGCAGAGATACAAGTGTAAAATACGGCCCCTTCATTTGGACGCTGGCACAACACAAACATTGATTCGAGAATAACTTTAAGTCCACACTTATTTCCTCCAAGCTTTCCTCAAGCGCTACACTTTGTATTAATTTTATTATCATTTTGGAATATTAAATTTAATTAAGCGTGCAACTGACTTAACGGTGCAACTAAAACTGCGCAACATTATACTTATGCAAAATACGCGAGCAAATGCCATTTTGCTTTAAGTATAAAAGTCTGTTTTCCTCGATTAATTTCTACAAACACGCATTCTGCACTCCCGATTTCATGATAATTTAAATATCACTACGTTATCACTGCGAGAGAAGATGGATTGAAATAGCCCTTTAATATAAAGCGTGAAATAAACAGATGTGCGATAGATGGGCGCTGTGCCATTCTTAAAGAAGAGAAAGAAGAAGAGATCCTTGGCAAACTTTGCTAGAAGGTCCATTCAAAGAACTGGTAAAATTAAATACCACAGTAGAATATTAATTTTTCTGATATGCTCCTCGGAACTTTCTAAGTCAAGCTCCGCTGTTATCTTTTTCGCGTGCACTTCTCTTCTTTTTTTAAATGTCATTACATTGTGTGTGTGTAGCCTGTGTAATAGTGTGTGTGTATGTGTGCATCGCACTATTAATTTTCACAATATTAAATCGCGCCAACTTTAATTAATGCAGAAATTTTAATTAACTGCTCTTTAATTTAATTTTAAACTTTACAAAAACTAACTTTACAATATAAAATAATATCGTAAAGAAAAAAATTGTAGAGTAATTTGTAAAGAAAATTATAGTAAGACTTGACATTATAACACATTTAAAATGTTCTCTAATATAATCGTTGCACGTTATATTGTCTCTAAAATTGAAAGCAATTATCGTAAAGAGAAAGACAGAGACAGAAGCAGAGAGAAATAAAAATGTAATAATAAAATAATAAAAAACAATAAATTGCATCTCTTATAATTACAGTATAGGCCATAAATTTCTTTTTTATTTTTTAGTTTTCTGTCTCTTTTTATTTGACCACCGTCACAATATTTCTGTTGTAACACTAATATTGTACTAGCAATGCAATAATTTCATATAATAAATAACATCGCATTATTTGACAATAAAATGTAGCAAAATATTATATGAAATTGGACCTTTAATTATTATGTATATTGCTCTGCTTTTTTGTGCCAATTTCCACGCAAATAGTCAATTTCGCTAAATTGCGTCCAACTGTAGGGCATGCATTCTTAATCATCCCAGAGCGAATATAATAGCGCGCCAAAGTTCGCTAGAGCATAAACTCGTACGTTTAATGCGCTTGTATTAAGAAATAAAATCAGATCGCGACTAATATCCACCTCAGAGAATACCTCAATTGCACTAGTGACGAGTGCATTCGCATTAACAAATCCCATGTGCGAATCCTGCAAATAAAATACTATATCGTGAAATGCGACAGATTTAGCAATATTCTTTACAGCAATGAATGCAAAATAAATAATACCGATTGCATGTAGAGTTGTAAGCGTTTTAATTTTCATACTATGTCCGATCGATCAAATGGAGGTTCATCGATTAAAAGAGAAATAAAAAAACAAACCGGATACAATAAATTCCAAGCTGCGGCAAAGCGATGAGTTTTCATAGATATAATACAATCATGACTGTTCCAGCTATTCTTCGACGAATTCTAGCGTTAATCAAGCTTTTAATTCCGTTAATGAAACACACACGAATGAAACATCATGTAGGGATGCTAATCCATTAGCGCAATCCATCTCGACACGAGTAATTCACGTCGACAATACTAAAGCCATGATGCGACGCGCAAGTTAAATTCCAAGTTGGCAGTCTTAGCTCGCCGTAGGAGCGAATCGCTTCGTTCTCGCAGCTAATTAATCCGAACTTAATTGACGACCATCCTGCATCTTCATCCAGGCCAGATGCAAATATCAAGTTATCGGAGTAGTAGGCACGAATCATTTTCGCGGGAATTCGTTAACGGAAAATGCCATCAGTTATCGGTCGAGATAAATGTGATTTCTGATATTTCGAGTCTGTACCTTGGCAACGAAATATAAGTGAGTTATTTTTCGTAAGAATTGATCCGTTATAGACATCATGTTGTTTTCGTACAAAAAATATTCATACCGTAAAAAATATATTATTAAATATATTTTTTTTTATATTAAGGGTAAATAGCAAAACGCAATAAAATTTGCTTTGCTAATGCATTTTAATCGATCATGTGAATTGACGGACGGTAATTATTGGAAAATTGTGCCGATTATTCATTAAAACTACTACCCTAATCAGCATGGCACACAAAAGAAAATATTTCTTTTCCAAATTGAACAATAAACATATATATATATATATATATATATATATATATAAGACATTTTTCTGAGGACCTCCTTTGTTTAGACTTGATCGAAGTTTGGAGTAAAGCAAAAATTAAAAAATTTATAATATACAATACTACAACAGAAATAATTAAACGGTAAAATTATGATTAAAAAACTCGAAATGAATAAATAATAAAAAAGCTAAAAAGTACTGAGATCCTAAAATTTCTAAGAAAAATCAGCCAAGAATTAATTATTACTGAATTCAATGGGATATTTTGTGATAAGAAAATAGCTTAATAAAACTCAAGATGCGGAAGGACTCCGTGTATTCAGAAATATTTGGACATATATGTGTATGCATGATTAAAAATTCCTGGCAGTCGTTCCTACATTTTGTGCCAAAAAATGCACATAAATATAGTAGCATTTTTTTTTAAATCTACCACAATAGAGAAAAAATAATTGGGCAAGAATCAAAACTGAAAAAAGTTCTGCATATAATATATTAATTTATGATAGATAATATTTTATGTTTCCAATTTTAAGTTTTTAATTAAAACAAAAGTATGTAAATTTTATTCTTCAAATAAAATAATTGAATTAAAAATGTGCAATAATATCCATTTATCAAAATTAATTTGATATACAAGGAATAATATATACTCGACGTACATTTATTTAATGCTACATTGAATATTCTATAATTATGAAACGTGATTTGCTGTAGAAACCGAACGCAATAGAAATTATTTTGATATTTAAGAAGATATTTATTCAATGTTTGTATTCAAATATGTGTTGCGTCGTGCTTTAAATTTTTCGCCGATTTTATTAATCATTTTTGTTATTAAGAACGCAAAATAATATACAAATCGCAAAATCGAGTAATTCAAGTAAAGTCAAATCATAATATATCAATCGTTTATTAATAATCAATTGGAATTTGGAATTTAAAAAATATAGAATATTTAATATAATCTTATTTTTTACTGCATTAAATATTTCGTGAACTTCGTATTTTATGTATAGCGTATAGCGCGCCTAATGTTTACATTCGGTCTTTGTTGTCAGTAGCGCGCTATTGTTTACGTTTGGACGTCGGTTATTGTCAGTCGCACGGCGAGACTCGAACGAGAAGATAGTAGAGAGTCGTATTATCTCGCAATATCTTTTAATAAACGTTCTAGATTATATTACAATTACTTAGATATTACAATAACAATTTGTAAGCGTGTCGAAGCGACGATTATTTATTAAGGCTACTTATTTCGTGCAATTTATTCATTGAATAAGAATTACGAAGTGATAGGAAATAGCGATCATAAATTGTTCCGATATTTAGGATAGCAATTTTTTAATACTTGGATTTAAATATATCTCGCATTTCTCGCGTTTTCACGATTTTAATGTAATTTGCCCGTCATTTTCTTAAATCGAGAGCATAGATTAATATATAAATCATTGGATCAAACGATTCAAGTAACAGGTAGCCATGACTTATTGTTATTAATATTATTTCTCGAATTTTTTACATTTGAAACATATATTAGGCATACAATACTAAATTTCATGTATGTGTTTGAACGATCAACCGCGTCTTAATTAACTATTACTCGACTCGCATAGTATCGTGTGATGTTATCAATATTCATTTTCGAATTTTTTAATCATCGACGAAATCTCACGGATACGGAAAGGATCAATTACAGTTGAGAGATGTCGCGAGGCATTTAATTAACAAATACGGTACTTTAATATTTATTGATCGCGTATTATAAATGTAATATTTATATAAATGCTACGTTGTAATTTGTCAAAATGCGAAATTTATCAGGTAAATAATCGGCGAATTTAAACATATTGTTGAATATTTTGCAGTTGGCGAATTATCTTCACTTTTAACTTATATATTTATTTCCTTATATTTATTGCAAAATAATAAAATAATAAAAAAGAATAATAATAAAGATATTATACATTAGCAATAGAGATAACATTGCCGCGAAGCGTGTCTGAATTTGATCTTGTAATTTGCAAAAGCGGATAATTTTTGCGTTATTCTATTCTGGTAATATAATAAAATATACGTCTTGTACAATTAATGTTTGGGAGTGCCGTGAAAGTATCGCGCGGTCGTTGTATTTTGCCAATTAGTGCATAATTGTAATTAATCGTGTTTCCGTGAGTGAGTGCTATGAGATAGCAACAAAATATGAACAAGAAAAGAGGAGATGCGGGGAGACATTGGACAATGGCGGAACAACCGGGGGTAAGCACAATTTATAATTTATTTCATTTATTACTTGTGAAATTAGAATTGCTAGTTTATTTTTGCGGTAGTGATTTATTATACATTAATGTATAATATATATGTAAAATATCTTAAATTTTACATAAAAACATTTAAAACATTTAATAAAATATTTTTAATCACAAATATTTTTATATAAATATGTAAGAAACATTTTAACACTTGTTTAAGATTTATAATTATTTAGATTACTTGAATTAGAAATAAATTCTTAATTACAATATATTTTACAAAAATCTGCGTGTAAAAAAAATCTCTTTGGAAATTTTGCGAGTTCTTTTAAATAAATATCTATTTCAGGAGAATGAATAAAAAATTTAATTATACGCAATAATTATTTTTTAAAGTATTAATTATTTTGGACACCTACTTTATAATTTGAATATATTTGCATGTCATAAATCAACGTTATGTATTATAACTCCGCTATCGCGTATCGTATTGGTATGAGTGCTGAATTACTTTTTATTTTATATATTTTATATATCAATTTTTTCCTCGCAATTTTTTTATAGTTTTATATGTGTATAGTATTTCTGCAACTCTTTCTGCAAGCCTACTTAATATATGAACAAATTTTTAATTCAAGAACGTTTCAAATTTCAACGAGATTTGCTTAGTCACATTTGTGTGTGTTGATAATTTAAAAATATTACATATTTACACATTACACCAATCTGAAAGATTCATGATTCGCAGCTATTTAAATATTTTACAAGAGTTCACTGCCACGCTTTTGATGCGTTTCATCAAAAAAAAAAACAAACGAAGAAAACGAGTTTTTTGTCAAACCTGCAAAAATTTAGACGTTTGTTTCAAAAAATCTCGACTAGTATGGAAAAATTTATCGAACTAGTCTACACGTACATATTCGCGATTTTCCAAACCAAATACGCAGACAAAGGAATGCATGCGGATGAAGCTGGACGTTTTAGGCTCATAGTTGGGAGAAATGGAATGACGAAACAATCGTTGTTTGAGTTCCAATTTGCGTTTAATAATTGCATTTGATTAATATTCATTGGAATGCAAAGCGGTCCGGTGAGTCCAGCGGCCGGATCGCTCGCACACTCGCGCGAAAGAAAATGGGAACCGGCGAGCTGACGTTTTCACGAACTTTCGGCATTGTCCTGTCGTTACCACGGCTTGCCATGGACGGGGATAATAAATCGAAGGCAATAGCATCGAGTTCTCCCCGCGCTCTATACGCACAGATGATAATAGCTTCAGATTCGCGCGCGCGGGACGCGACTTATTTATGCGAGAAGCTTCGAGTACACGTCGATCCACGTTACTCCGCGCTCCGGCTTCTCTAAAGCTCTCATCGTCACTCCCTTCGTCGAGCAAAGAAAAAATATAGGATGGTACGAGAGAGCGTTCATCCCACGTAATACCACAGAGCGCGTTTCACGAGATTTGCATCAAATTCCAAAAGAAGTGTATCTTGTGATGAATTTAGCCACGATTTTTTCTCGGCGAAAAATTACCTCGATGCGCTATCTTGCTTCGCAACTTTTGAATTTTCAACATTAATATTCCGGCAACTAAGCCTCAGATTAAGATTCTGTTAAAGTAAACTTTGATAGAAGTTTATCGAGGAGCAAGGTTTTGTTACTTGTTTATACCCCTGAGGCTTATTTCGCTCCAAGTTTTTAAAATTTACCGTTAATAGCTTGATAATCACGTTCCAAACACAAAGCACGTTTATTAACAAACAATTTATGGAAAAGCTTTTTAAAGGTTCGATAAGGATTGTTTGATAGGGAACGTTCAAACGTAATTGCTGTACAATTATGTAAAATGTGTTTAGTTATACGAAACTGTAATTATAACAAAGGCGGATAAAAAAAGAGAAGATACGGATATTCAAATGAGGTTCAATTTTATAATATCCTCTGAATCAGAATCTTATTTTTGAGAACAACTACAGCTGCAAGTATACACGGGCGTCAAGATATAAGTCCATTGGGAATTGCAAATACGCTTCGGGAAAGCAAAGGCTATTTTCAGGATCGCGATTCTACGAAACAAAAGGAATTTACAATGAGCAAGTTCCGTTCGACACCAAAGCTTGAATCGTAAATCGAAAACTTTCGTCCCTTCTACGTCTCTAGCATCTCACCCGCTTCTGAGATACTAACTTTACTCGCGCATTCTTCTCGGAAACTGTCGATCTTCCAGTTAGTAGAAACAGCGCGAAGTGATCAGACTCGACAAGAGCCTAGGTATAAGTGTAAAGATCATGTCGTTCATCAATTCTAAGGAGTTAGCAGATTCACGTTTTTAAGGAATCAATCGCTTCTATTTTTCTAACCAGTAAAAAAAAAATGATGCAAATCAGAGGCGAAAATTTTGCAGACGTGATGGATTATTGTACAAATGCAAACGATTAATCGATCGAAAACATCTGGCACTTCTTTAAAACGAATACTTTATATAACTTTAAAAGTCAGCTTGGAAACTACTAAAAATATTACGTAATAGATCCTCTGATATATCACATTTCAAAGCCAATAAAGAATTACGCAAACATAAAAAGATTTTGGGATTTAAAAAAAATTAAGATGTATATTCTCAGCCTGAAGCTTTGGCACCGCGCGCGAACAAGAATCACTCAATGTAAATTCTTTTAAATATATAATAAAATATATCAGATATAATTTTTATAATAGAGAAAAGAATTGCATAGGTTCGAAAGTTTGCCCTATTAACGCTACCATCTCCAGAAAATGAATATATATTGTAATTTTGTAACATAAGTCATTTGATTTAAAAATCAGTAGAAAGACCGCGTATAAGTCAGACACAACGCTTGCCTAAATACAGATAAATAAATGCGCGAAAACCGTGGGGCGTATATTGTCGGATCTTCACAAAAATATATTAAATATGTCATTCTAAGAGGAATATCCTCGTAAATAGTGGAAAAATTATAAAACAAGCCAAAAATGGTAATTTTCCAGATGCGAATAGAACGTTGTGCTATAATTTAACAATAGGAGAATAAACACTATCACACTTTCAAAAAACGAAATTTCCTGTACTTTTCTGTACTAGTTTCCCAATCAGTAGAAACATCACGTTATAATTCAGACACCGCAATTCCCTAAATGCAAATAGAACATCCCGTGACATGTACGGACACACACACACACACTTTCAAACAATAAATCCCTGTACCTTTTTGATCTCGATCCACGGACTTGATCCGGAGGCTATCACTACTCCTTTTCGATTTTCTCTCTTCCTCTCTCTCTTTTCTCGTTCTCTCTTTCTCTTTCTCGATAAAGAAAAAGAAGAAACTTTCCAAAGAAATTGTTCTCTCGCACCTTTTCCTTCAATGCCGTTTCCAAATTGTTGATTCAATGCCCTCGATGCGTCTCGTTATCCTTCCACTGATCATGAATTCCGAGGGGGCAGGATGTCACGGCTCGATCCGGAAGTTAACGCACGAAGGATGCAAGCATCATCCGTGTGGCCTACGCTCCGCGAGGACGGTGCATCGTCGTCGCCGAGTAATAAACGAGTACGCGAGTACGCAGTGACAGGCACGAAACGACGTGCGTCGCGACGCCACCGGCACTGGCGATTGCGTACGTACTTAGCCGAGCGACGGCGGAGGGCGAACTGGACCGAGCGCCGGAGACTGCCTTTAGCCGCTGCGCTGCGTGTTCGGTCTGGTGGCGGCCGCTTTCGCCGGCGACGAGGACGGCCACCGCGACGACGACGACGCCGACGCCGACGCCGTTCGCAGCAACCATGGCGCGACGCGGAAGCCGCCGGAGCGCCCTCATCTCTCCCACACCCCCTACGACCTCGGCTCCTCGTCGTTTCATCTCGCTTCAACCCCCCCCCCCCCCCCCCCCCCCCCCCCCCTCCCTCCCCCCCCCCCCCCCCCCCCC
>NW_021853696.1:302169-359957 GCF_003651465.1 Formica exsecta
CCCCCCGTCCTTCATCGTCCTTCTCGACCACCCGGCAGAGCTATCCCCCACTATTCTATCGATCCTACGGGAGAGGCTCTCTGGTGCGTTCCATTTGCCTGGTTCGAGCGGAGACTGCAAATCGCGCTCGCGTAGATCGCCTGGACTGTCGTCCAAGAAGCTGAGGAGGGTCGAGAAGGGGAAGAGAGAAGACAGTTGTCGGCGGGTTTAACTCCTTACTGAGTTCGTTCTTCGAGGCGCGAGAAACTGGACTGTTAATGGATCGGCGCCCACGTTCATCGACGAGAATAAACTTACAAGAAGCTTATGCGGCAAACAAATATGTTAAAAGTGAATTAATCATCAATATCGCCAACGTATCCTTGATAGCCTGATGGAGCATAGAAGAAGATAAGAAATCTGAAACAAAACAACAACCCTGAGTAATAAAATGAAATATCTCGATAACATCATGCATCAACATGGTGTTTTTTTAAACGGAAAAAAAATAAAATACTGCATTACAAAAACACTCCCCTCCTCGCAAATATACATCACACATGAGACTAAAAAGAATAATTCTTCTATCGATGATAAAAAAAAAATTCTCTTGAAATTACATTTATAAAAATATAACAATGTTTGTGTGCTAAATTTGAGTTGAAACACACGTGACACAACATAAAGATTACAGAAATAGAAATACAGCTGTCTGATTTAAAATTACATTATCGAAATGTTCTATATCTCTTGCTGTACGGAAATACTCGACTAGCTAAAATAGATGTATCGGGCGTATCCATGCGCAAAAGGAAAGGGAAAGTAGCTCTTAGAATTTACTTCCCTTGTGTCATAACGGATTTTCCGATTATATGCTACAGGAGAATTACAGAATCTGAGCAATTCATTCCCGTATTATAATGTAAGAGGCGTACTTTCCAATAATATACTTGCGAGAGAACCTAAGCACGATATGTATATCGATCTTCATATTCACAGCGTGCATTAACGCTACACGTGGTCGCTCGATTTCCATTACACGTTTGCATTAAATCCTCGGTCCCTATGTTAAGCAAATTAAACTCAGAATTAGGCCATATTTAACATTAAGCATGGTACTTTACAAAAGTAGGGGTGTAGAGAAATTAATTAAGAAATCATTATTCTGAATGTAAATCACGCAGGCTGAATGTAGAATGTAATCGCCATTTCGCAGTTAAGTAGATATAATTAAGGAAAATGCGTGAATAATTTTGAATTTTATTATGCCAAATGACGATATATTTATATATGTATACAATATATATCGCTATAATTTGCCGGAGCTTTATGAATAAACATAATTCGTATCGCGGTATAACTAATTTTTTTATTCCGACCACTTTACAGCGCATGTATTTTAATTAAAACATTGCGACAATTACTAGATAAATTGATAATACAAAGAAAATCTTTTCACGATAAAGAAAAATTATAAAACGTATTGCTATAGCAAGAAGTGCAAAACGACTGAGGTGTAAAAACTAAAACAAGTATATGCCGGAAAAACGTGAATTTTTTTCTTGAATATTATTTTTAACGAACATTTAATACTAAGTTTTTCGCGGCAAAGTAAAGTCCAGGATATATTGTTATAGTTCAAAGAAATTTCGAGCTTAGCAAAGGAATAAAAAAATAAGAAAGAAAAGACAGAGTTAAACCATAATGTTATTCTATTCCAAGATAGTGCGCATTCGATGCCGGCGGAATTTTCGCGATGAAGTAAATTCTAAAATATATCGTTACTAACCGAGAGAAATTGCAGGTCAAAAAAAAAAGAGAAATAGAACTCGAAACGCGAAGTTAAGGCGGCGGCGGCGAATTTGCAATATTATTTCCATAAGAAGCGCGCATTCGATGCTAACAGACGCTTCGCGGTTGAGTAAATCTCGAGATATATTGTTTCTAACCGGAAGAAATCGCGAGTTACAGAACTCGAAATGTAAAGAAAGCGCGCGCGCGGAAATGCCGACATTATTTTCCGAAGGAACGCGCATTTGACGTTAACGAGAGCTTCGCGCGGGCTCGAGTAAATTCCGTAGTATATCGTCGCAGGTGAGAAAAGCAGGAAATAAAACGTCAGAATTTCCACTAATCCAATAGATTTTCAGTAGTCCGTCTCGAAAAAGTACGGTTACCCGGGTCGTTTCGAGCAAAAATCGCGATTATACTATTCCTCGAAATGCTTGGTACGTCGTTAAAATGTTAAAATGTTAAAATTTGTAACTCACTTCAAACGAATGTAATATGATGTAGAATTGCGTAAGGTACAAAAAGTACCTTACAAGATTTTAGAGGTTCGGTATATTGGTTCAAAAAATAATTCATAACTTTTAATCTAATTTTTTTTTTCCTACAAAGTTATCTTTATTGCTGGAATTTTACTCGATGTATAACCATACTCGAAATATTTGTGCATCGTATACGTTGCTAGATATAAACAGAATGAGAAACGGAGTTTTCGCAAACTCTCGTACTAATGGGTTTCCGAGAGGAAAAATAATTATCAGCAATAAAACGGTGAGTTTTGCGACGAGCGCAAATTTAACGTTGCGGTCGGTCGTAACGAAGCGAAACGTCATGCGGAATAAAGTGATTTTCAAGTACCGCGAAAGTTGCAAAAGTACTACATAATTACAAGATGTCATGTTTTTATCGCCACGTGAAAATGAGAGAACTTTCTGACACATTAGTCCTTTCCCCGATTTGCCAAAAGTAACAGCATAAATGATCAAATTATGTTTTTAACGTGCGTGTCTGTCGACAAAGAAAACAAAAAACTAGAAAAATTTAAAATCATAAATGAGTTTTTGCAATCGATATTGTGGTCGAGTGACAGAGAGCTCTCTCCTATCATTGACGAGAAGTGTGGTTTTCGACGGTGAAATATTTATCGCGACTCTTGGGAAATGATGCTGCCAAAAATGTCACTGAAACGTACAATTTTCGAAGAGATTGAGTAAAAAAGAACAATATTTTATAACTTAAGAAAACTAATGGAAATCTTACATATTCGTCATACATCAAGCGCATTTCTGCAAGATTTCTAACGATTACTGTCATTCTCGTAGTTTTCAAGAGTTTTCTCTGGTATGATATTGGCACAAGTCAACCTGTCGATATGTCACAGTTGAGTGCTTTAATACCATCGGGCGTTGCGGATTATCGTGCCAGAGAAAAAGAATAAAATATCACTGTCGACAAAGATTCAACGCATCCGTGCGTTAATGTATTTACTTAAATTTAATGACATATATTTCCAGAGTTATATATAACATATCAAACATTATAATTACATACTGACCCTTTACTCTCGATACTTTTTTCAAAAAAAAATATCGATAGTATTTGCAGTATCGAAAACTGCGTAATATAGTGGTTACTACGAACATATATCTTAATATTATTCGATTTATGTACATTCTTGTCGTCTATTCGTTGTACGAAATGAAATTTCGTATAACGAGATAATATTTCATATTTTTAACTACATATACGTTCTGTTCCGAATATGCCAGAGAATGCGAGAAAGAAAGAGATCCTTTAAATATTGTATGAGACTGTAACGTTATGCTTAGAATTTACGCGAGAGTGTAGCTTTCAGAGGAGATCGCGAAATCTGTCGCGTTCGTTACGCTAGTCGTGAAAACGAGGAGAATGCAACATGCTGCTGTGTGAAAACTACAAATTGTTACACGACGGCTGGCTGGACGCGGTCGTGAGATGCAGCTAACCAGCTAGCCAGCCAGTCTGAAACACGTTACACTTTAACCTGATTCCCGTAATTACTCTTTATTGGACGGGAGCAAAGTTCAAAAACCTATCCGCCGCAAAAAGTTCCTTTAAAGTCGATACGTACACGGCAGATTGCTTTGCCGCGCCTTTTGTATCACGGGAAATGAAAATGCGAGATCTGAAGCCGGCCGGCTTTAATTATGCAACTTTGATAGTATTGATATATTATAGGTAACTATGCGGGAAAGTTAACCGGACTGTTAAATTTCTTTAAATTTAACAGAATTGATTGGATCGTTGAACTGTAATCTTGTATAAACGAATGCAAAGAGAAAACACAACATAAAAAAAAACACAATTAGAACAAGCTACAAATTTTTTTCAAAAACTACAAATAAAAGACTTATGAATCTTATCTTATATCGATTAATAGCTGATTTCTCTTAAAAGATAGCGAGACAGAGATGTGAAAAGTACTTGTTTTCTTTTTCATTTGTTTATCGTGATTGTAAGTTATATTGACCTGTCGAATCTATTGGCGGAAGAAGACAAACATATGTCTGCATGACCTATATACGGATCTTATCTGTGCCAAGCCGCTGCGCAGAAACAGAACGTATGGTCAATGGTTGATACGATCACCCTCGTAAAATTTCGGGTTGGCTGCTTAGGTATCAATAAATCTAAAAAATCGTGACAGGAAGGAAATGGTCCGAAGATTTCGAGCCTCATCACGCGAAAACAGGATAGTAATGTGGGCAGGGAGATATATGAATCCGAGAATTTTCGCCTTTCCTAAAATTATATCAGTATCATAAAGTTATCGAAAACGTGCATTTTTCAATTTTCAAGATTGAATTTAAAACGATATGGAAAAATATTAATTGAGATTAAATTTGTTATTGATTTATTTGCAAACAAAGTTATCTCATTTCTAAATGCTATGTAATGCTGCATGAGTAGAATATGCAAACAATATTATCATCTATTAATAAAAAGGAATAAAAAAGCTCACGGAGAAAAGATGCATCTCGCTTTATGCGGTTGAACTTTGAACAAGAAAAGAACAAAAAAGATGAGTTACTTATAGTTCATTAAACTATAGATCGTCATAAACACTGCCTTTAGTTAATACACATATACAAGGTGTATCATCCTTTTCAGAAGTTTATTAGTCGTTGATTTTCGATATGATTTCAAATCAATTTTTTTTAGCAAAATTAAATTTTTTATTAAAATGTTTTAATTTTTTGGATATTTAAAAAAAGAAATATATATATAATAACTTTTCATTCTAATGCAAAATTCGTAATTGATAGAAAACAAGATTTAGTGTCATGTATTCCAAGCAGTTCAATTTCCGTTTTTTTTTTCTTTTAGATTTTTATCAATTCTCAATTACAATCTGTCAAGCTAAAATTTACTATTCAACATTTTATTCTTCTTTTCTACCGATGAACATGCATCAAACAAAATTAAATAATTTGTAGTATGCTAACATATGCTAACATATGCGAGCATATATACATATATAGCAAAACATTATCTTTAAAAAATATTTAATATATAAAATATAGTAAAATACATAAAATATAATATATAGAGTTGAACGTGTGTGTGTGTGTATATTAAAATATTCCGTTGAAATTGATGGTATGACGATATGGCAATTTTTCTTAAGTCTCCAGTATTTGTGTGGCTAAGAAAACATTCGATCGCGATGCGACACCCTGTATAGATGCCTCCTCTATCAATCGCCACGTCTTTATGCCGGGTCATATGCAAAAAGGGTATGCACAGTAAAGCCGACACAACAATAGAGTGAACGACCGCAGTGAAAAATGACAGCGTAGCAGCGAGACTTTTATACCAAAGTCGCTCCAAAATATCGCCCAAACGTCTCTTCGCCATTGAATTGTCCGTGAATATGCCGCGTACGCCCGGATATTTACGACGGGTCATTTTGCAGGATGAAAAAAAGGAATGCATGAGTAACTGCATGACAAATTAGGGAAGGTGTTGCGCTGACTCGGTGGCACGCGAGATGCAAAACTTACCGCTTTTAGCGGTCCGTGCGCTTCGTTAGCGACAGCGACGACGTCAGAATGATGCAAATTGCAACCGTGCGTCAAAAACCTCGGTACAAATGAAATTTGTAAGCCGCGATAAATCTTGCGGTAATGTGTCCATTAAGAGCTATAAGCGACGCCGCCGCCGGCTTCGCCGGTAAGATTTTGCTAAAGACTGCCAAATACATACCTTACGATTTTACAATGCGGCAATCTCTCACGGCGAAAATATTAAAGCAAAAATTTCTGGATAATGATATACGTAAAATATATCGTGCCTCATATTTCCCAGACAATAGATAACAGGAGACAGATTGAAAAAGATTTGTAATCGCAGATGCTTTACAGATTTTAGTCCTCAGCGAAAATTATTACAGTCAATAAAAATTTTAGCACAACGTACGTATAAGAAAATTTGTGTTGCACAAACGCCGACAAAAATGAAATATTTTTAAAGAGAGAAAGCAAAGAGACTTATTAATTTATCTATTACCGTAAGTAGCCGATATCATCAATAAACGTTCGCCGCGATAAATCTTTTAAAATAGCGCTAAAGTTTCTGTTGAAGATATTGAGGCGAGAGTTAGTGCCGGAAAAACGTTTCTCGAACGGATGGCGAGTAAGAGGTGAGTGTCTACCACAGCTGCCTTTGAAAGTAGATTCTAGCAGAAAGAAAGTCTATCGATTTCATTGCTTATCTTGACTTTTAGAACCTGCTGAGCGAGTCTAGTCACACATCTCCTGCTTGCCGTATCTCGTCGTCTCGATCTTCTTTGTGTGCGCCGGCGCACTTTTATTTTTCTTTCATCTCGAGTAAAAAGTTTATGTCGGCACCGCTTGATCACCGTACATCGGCGTACCTCTGTAGATAAATCTGCATCTCTCCGTGAAATCTTATGTATAATTTGTCGCGAAATGTTAACACCGTGGAGCGTAAATGTACCGCCATTTTTATCCGTGAAACGAACCGGCGAATCTCACGACAATACGATAGTCTACCTGTGGGACACTCGAGTCTATCGATTTTTTATGAGACACGTAACGTCGATGTCACTCCAAAAAGAAATACCGTTGCGTTTTACAAAAAAGATATAAAATAGACTCGGAAATGGCGGTGGATACGTTTCATGCTGTCACGTTCTGCACGATTTACGCGGTCATGCTATGTAATTCGTGCAGTCGCGTCCACGAAAAATGCAAAGATAGAAAAGAAACGGATACTAGTTGGAAAAAAGGTTGAAACAATTGTCGTTATAGTCGTTAAAAGATATTTTAATGAGTACTTATAGAACGTATTTGTGTGGTCTATGATATATTATATGACGATATGAACTTTAATATTGAAATAATTACTGAATCAATTTTTAATGTTTATATGGATCATTGATATCAGTAAAAATTCTAATGACATGATCTGTGAATATATGTCAGTAATTTAAAATGAGACAACTTTATGATATTTCATTAGAAAGAGAGCAGTACAATAAGTTTATCATCATAATAATCTTGTCATTTTTTATTAATTCTAATATTCTATGAAAAAAGTTGATTATGGTTATCATATAAAAATATTCTTTCACTGACCGCGTTAATTTCCTACGAAAAACATTGATATTATTCTTGTATCACATTAAATAATTTTTGCAAAAACAAAAAATAATAAGATTTTCGATTTAATTTACTTTTCCTCTTGATTATTTTATTATACGCGATTTATGAAATTCAAAAATATGATTTTTTATTTCCTGTAACATTATTCAACAAGGAAATAAATTTTTTTTCCGGCCGAAGATTTTATCGATATAATTGCAGAAGCAACAGTTAATGAACAAAAAAAAAACATATTATGTCGATTCCAACGTGAGAGGGCTCAGGAACAATAGATAAGACCTTAACCGAGTATAGATCCCAAGATTTCACGTGCGCAGTTCGGAATCAAAACCGATTTTGTGGCAATTCAATTCCACGAGAAGAAAGTTCAAAAGACGGAGGGCATTGCCTAGGTGGGAAGACACAGTTCCGGAGAAGCGCGGTACGCGAAGAGAATTCGCGTAAAGGGTCGCCAAAGTTTGGCGGAAGTGGAAAGTTCGACGATCGTAACCTCGAATCTACCATTAACTCGCGAATACGGCTCGGCCTATTCTCGACAATCAGATTTCGGTCTAACACATTACGCTAGAAGAGTAAACTTCAACGATAGCGATATGTTAGAATGAGCGGATTGCTCGATCTCGTTTTTATTCAAAAGATCCTGTAGATAAGAACGGGACATTATATCTACTTTAACATTATATCTACGTAAAAGTGCAAGTAAAGAATTTTCGACGTAAAGCAAGATTATCATCTTTGGAATTATGGAAAAAAGAAATTTGCCTGAAATCTAAACCGGTGCTTTAACTGCTATTATATTTTATTTTCCAGTAATCTGTAAATGTCGATGTCATTTCGAAATTACTGATGTGTTATCTTGATATATGTATATAATACATTACGCGCAGAATTAAAAGACGTTTATTATCGGATATTGCCAATATAAATGTGCTTCGCGTTCATTAATCCATTAAAATTACTCAGTAAAATTTTAATTATCAAACTCAGTTTGTAATTTAAATACAACGATTTGTATCTGATTTGGGATTTGGACGAAACGTTAATTACAAATTAAACATTAAAATATTTCTCTCTTATTGAAAATTATGTTTTAAATTAAATTATATTTTATCACTGCTGTTTAGTTTAAAATTTACATCTTTATTTTATACAGGGGAAAAGGGAATTTGTATTTTCTTTTATGAAATATTATTACAATATGCGAAATATTTATATATAATAATTTTTAATTATATATTTTATTTGAAAAAATAATTGTTTTATTCATTTCAAAACGCAGTTTTAGTCCATGGGTCTCTTCCTTTATTTTCTTTCATTCCGCAATTTTACTATAACAAAAATCTTAACATTGTTTACAAAGGCGATATTAGTTGGAGAAAGAATGAAAAAGATATAAGCAACATCAAAGCCGGTCTAAGTAAAATATCAAAGATTTTGAAGTTTCGCGTAACAAAGTTTGCAAACTTCATATTCTACCTTGACAAACTTTTCATGTAACATAGTTCGTGAGGTTCGCATACATCACCTGAAAAAACAAAACGCAAATTTGTCACCGGTAACGCTATGAAAACAGAACAGTTACTTGAATTTTAAATGCAATTACCGATATACGAAGTGATTATGTAATCGCATTGTAAAATATTTAATGAATGTGGCAAATTTGTGCGAAATTTGACAGAACTTATTATAAGATAATTTATTTTAATTTTAAAAAATTATAAAGTATAGCTCAATTTTCCATAAAATATTGTTTTCATTAAAATTAATTGTTCGTGTTTTATTTATTATTTAATATCGCATCCATATAATGTTTGGTTAATTAACGATCAGTGGATATTTCAGATTTGTAATTTAATAACTCAATTTTTTTTTAAAGTGTCAAAAAAGAGAGAGTGTCCTTCACAAACACAGTTCCCTTTATTTATATGTAAATAAAAATAATTAATTAATTTTAACAAAATTGTATTTATCACACCATTTAATATTCTTTTAATAGAAAATATTAATCAACCACAAATCGCACGCGCGGAAGCATCTGTCGCTTGGGTGTTAATCGAAGAAGAGAATGACGCGAAGAATTCTGAACTATCGG
This sequence comes from Formica exsecta, assembly GCF_003651465.1. Classification (NCBI taxonomy): domain Eukaryota; kingdom Metazoa; phylum Arthropoda; class Insecta; order Hymenoptera; family Formicidae; genus Formica; species Formica exsecta. Next base: position 311,695 of record NW_021853696.1, read on the forward strand.
TGAGTAGTCTTGTTTTGCTCGAATATTGGACGGGACTCGAGGTCGTCTGTAAAATTTTGTTACAAAGCAAAGTTCACGAGCCGGTAACAGGAATGGCCCGAAGGACGCTGTCGTAATTCCTCGGGAGTTTCGCCGGATCGAGAAACTTCGGCATGCTACGCAGAAAGTTGTCCCGCCGCTGAGAATACGACCACTTGCTGCTCTGCCCCAGCTTTCGAGGCCGGCAACTTTTGCTTTCCGACGACGGTCCATCGAGTCTGGTTATCATCTACCCTCCAATGTTCGAGTTCGTTAATCGTAATTACAATATTTTACGGACATACGCGTTGAACATATTGTTTTACAAGTTAACGAAGCAAAAAGGTACTTACATTTTTCAAAAAAGAAACTGTTAAAAATTCATAAAGTTATGAAAAAAAGACATTCAATTTAATTTTTTCCATGCACTAAAAGTAAAAAATTGTGATTGTTATTGCAAATAATTGCGGATAGTCGGTCTTATTAAAATATTATTTATATCAGTTTTATGATAAGAAATAAATAACACACACTAAATTTGGCAAACTTATTACATATTAGTTAGATTATTTTTGTTAACTTCGTGAATGATTAATTCGCAGATAGCAATTAATTTCCTCTCGATCATTTTTATTCCGGAAATAATTTCGCTAATTCGAGGACTTTGATCAACGGATATACTATTTAAAGCACTGTGTCTTGAATTCTTGATTCGGACAGACTTTAAATGGATTACGCTTTGCGCAAAAACTGTTCATCTCTTCTCGCAAGGTATACTGCTTTTTAACGTTTCGTCCGTCGTAACTTATTTTAAGATTCATATTCCACTAGATAAATCGAAAGATTTTCCTTAATAATCTCATTCTCGCTATATTCAAATATTAAAAAAATTAAAACCAGGCTAAAATTCATTATCAAGTTTGTTTTTGTAGAGTTTTCTCTAGTAGATTTTTCGAATATTCTCATAAATTCTCAAAATTTATTGGATTTAGAGAAACATTAGTAATATATATTTATTTGATATATGAATGTTTCGCGTGCGCTTGAAAAATGGCTGCATTTATATGCAGTAAACACAATAAAATAGTGATTTTACATAACAAGCTTATTTTAAAAATATACGTATCTGCAAATGTATTATATCGACTGTGCAAATATGAGTTAAAACTATAGTAACTAGCTCTTATTTTATCCTTTTTTTTCTTGAAAAAGAGAAGGTAGAAATAAATATACAATAGTTGCAGATCAAATCTAAGTAAAATCAGTAAAATTTTGACTTATCAGTTTTTTATGCGCGACTATGTAGTTAGATATAATAGAAGTTTAAATATTTTTTGACTTTTTTCTTTCATAAAGTCTTTAGAACAATTCAATAAAATGATTAAATTTTATACATTAACATCTTACACTAATATATAAAATCTATTAGCAGAAGTTATACATTAGCACGAAATCTTTTTTTTAAGTAAGATTATTTTCTATTTTAAAATAAAAAAATAATGATTTATCAAAGATTAAATTTTTAAACTGATCCTTAATATAAAGTCTCGGTTTTAGCTCTAAAAAACAAAGGAATATTCTTATGATATGACTATAACTTAAGTACATTACTAAGTATCTCTGCAAAATCTCCATATGACTCGGAGTGCGATATAAAAGCGAGACATTGCAATAATTAAAAACGGAGCGCAAGTATTACACTCGTCGGCGGCAGAGAAGAAAAATTGCTTTGACAGGCGCGTTTTGTCGCGTATTGTCGCACTTTTTCTAGATCATTTATATAGTAAAATTTAAACACTTGCACGATATATATTTTTTCAAGCGATATTCACGCTCTAACGTGAGGTTAATTGTAGCCCGAAGGTATTCGCTCTTCCTTCCGCTCCGTTCCGAACTTTTAACGATATTCAACTTGATACTCTCCAGCAAAAATAACGCGCCAGCATGACGAAGAATACGAGAGATACGTAAAATCGTGGAAACTGGGCAAGCGAGAAGTAAAAAAGATCGTATATGTAGGCGATCTCAATCGCTTCCTACCTGCGGATATGATATACGCCCTCATCGATTCACCCCCATATTACTCTCGCCGGAATGATTTCGAATGTATCCCGAATATACGACGGATATACGCAAACTTCTATATCGCTGAATGCTATGATCCCAAAGTTAATTGGAGTTTATAATTGAGACTGAACTATTGAAAAAAAAAATCTCGATTGAAAGCATGATCTGGGAAAAGTTTGTTGATCTATTTTTGACGCAGCTCATTTATTTTCAGGGAAAATTCATCTTAACGAGAATTCCTCTGAGAGTTTCTTGTAGCAAGTTTTTTGTTAGTATCTTTCTGGAGATAAGGATATACTTTATTCTCTCTCATGAGATATTCGCCGCGCCTGTAGTACCCGTAGTGACTCCTTTAAAAAATGTTATAAATTTGCAGCCGCCTGTGTTGTGCATTTATATTACGTTTATATTTGTTTTTAAACGTTTTTTACATCTGTGTAATATTGAGAAAAATGCTAACAGTTTTCATCAAAGTGATGATAGAGAAAAATCAAAAAGGATTTCGACAATATATGGAACGTCTCGTACAATCTTATTCGAGTGTCTTCGTGCGAATGATACAAGGACGCAGGACCGCGCGACCGCGGCACATAATAGTTTATATAGCGTATATAAACATTAGAGAGAGAGAGAGAGAGAGAGCGCGTTGTGTGTGTACGCCGCCGAGGTCGAACACCATGCTACAGTTAATTCTTTCTCGCTGCCGAAAAATATTTTATATTATAAAACGCGGAATATACAGTGTGTTTTTTGAATTATAGATTAATAATTAAACGATTGATATATTATTAGAGCCTTTCGTTAATCACTTAATCCTGTGATTCTTGTGTCTTACTGCGTGTCTTATTTGCGTGTTGTCGATCCGAATAGCAAATTACATTTAGATCATCGAAAAATCGGATGATAAATCATCAAACAAAATAGTATATTTGACACAAATAATCAAGTTAGAGAAATAATTATTACCTGTAAAGATCGCAACAATAATTTATGATTTTTATCCTTGTTACTTCAATTTGCAATAAGTAGAACATTATAAGCGCACGTTACGTGTTATCTTGTATGTGTGTAATTATTTACATATTAATTCTAGTTCTCCGTTTCTTCAAAATCAATTAAATTAAAATTATACATACACTTAATATTTGAACTGTCAAATGTATCGCTCAGCCATGAAAACTTTTATTGATATAAAATAATGCATAGCGCAGCGTCGAGATAACCAATCAGCATCGCGAGGTAACAATACTTGCGAATATTGATTTAGCATGCCTTTTTTAAGAGTGGATACTCCATTCTCTCTCTCTCTCTCTAAAAAAAAAAAAAAAAAAAAAAAAAAAAAAAAATTTGTAAAATTTTATCAATAGTTTTTACAAATTAATTTTTACGTGTTTTTCTTCCTAAAAAAAAAAAAAAAAAAAAAACAATTGCTGAAATTTGCGAAGTATAACCTGCTATTCCGTTTAAATTTTGTTGAATTTTATGTTACAATAATATATATTTTTTGTTTTCCACAACCATATTAAAATATATAAAATATATAAAATATATACATATATAAATATTTAAATAAAATGTACAATCATATTACACATTATCAAAAATAATAATTTTAATATTGAAGCATGAGTAATAAAAGAATTAAATTTTATTACGGTATAATATCTTGATACTGTTATAAAAATTACAAAAAAATTATATAAAAAATGTTTATTATGTCACGCTGGAACATTCGAGTATCTTCTTAATAATATAGCCTCTCTAAGAATTATAAACTTAAAATATCTTGCTCCATGTTTCGAATATCTTATCCTTATATTTTTATGCGCAGATTGTTCAAAAGGATCGGTTTGCAAAAATTCAATTAAATATTTTTTTAAAAAGAAATGCGATTTTATATTTCTCGCATTTTTATGCACCGTTATACTCGAGAAAAATAGAGATTATAGAAAGATGGCCATTGCTATATCATTAAATTTCTTTTTTCTACAGTCAATCGTTTTCGAGAAAATTGCAATAGACGACATTGTATACATCTACAAATTCCTTTGCGCAATGCAGACGGTAAGCGCGATAAATAATTGTGCAGTTTCCGTTTTTCTTCAACGATACGTGCAACACGAAGTTTTAAACGCTCGGAAATATATCGCGTAGAGGAGACATAACGTAACGTATGCAGTAAATGCGATTTAGCAGCACGTCGTAGACAAGAAGATATATCGACAGAAATATGTAATAATCGCGATACAGAATTGATACGCGTTGTTTTATTTTCCACCCACGATTTATCGTTTTCGTATCGGCACTTATGCGCACACGATCGATACTTTACACTTTAGCACCAAGTAGGCGCAATGGCTTTACAATTTCGCGGAGCATACGTGCGAGACGGGGTTAAGCGTTTCGCGACGACAAGTCGCGTAGGCGAGCAGAGAAATCGAGAAAAGGAAAGAGGGGCGAATGTGCGCGAGTGCCCGAACGAGAAAGGTTTTATTAAAAATCGTTGCCGCCATCCGGGACCACATTTTCGATTCGTCTCATGGCCGACATCTAACTTTTACGACGCGTCGAATTCACGTCGCGACAGAGCCCGATCCTCCAGATGAAGACATTGTTTTACTCTAATTTCATAAAATGGACAGACTTCCAGAATTCTTTGCTTGACATTTGTTATATATTTTAAATAATATCACTTAGAACTTGCAAATATGTATTGTTTTGATATTTTTGGTTCCATAATTGATTGGCTTCCATAATTGATTGGAATTTTATCTTAAAAGTGTTAATAATAGTTGTTAGAGTATTAGTATTATAAACTGTCAATTGTTAATCAATGTAAAAGCTCGTAATCAGTGTAAAAGCTCTAATAAATTTTCACTGGACTAACATTAAGTTAATATTAATGTTAATATTAAAGTTAATATTAATTAATTCAATATTAACATTAAATTAATATTAAATTAACAAAAATATAAATCAACCCGTATTTTAAACAGAGATAATCTATATTTACATAAAATATTTATATTATAACATTTATGCTAATTATGTGGAAAAACTAATTATTTATTTACATAAAAAAATATGTCATTTAAATATTGAATAATTAATGATATAGTATAATTAATTAGGCTAATCATATATAGACATTGATCTATATTTGAGTAAATTTGATTCTTAGAAAACTCCGAACAGTATTACATAACACATAGTCTATGTCGTTAAGATTATTGTACTATTATACCAAATTATGATATTTATAGAAAAAAGCTATATATATAAGTGCTTAGATTAATTAACTTGTATTTACATAGATGTAATTACATGGATTACTGTAACTTTCGCATTAGCAACTATAACGCTTTAATCTTCTGAGATTAAACGAATTTTCTATATTACATAATTGATCAATATTGATAGTTTTTTTATACATTTCTGAATAAAATTGGAGCAAAAGCATGTTGTGCAGAAGTAATATATTGGATACAATTTTCATAAGTATGCGTGCGCGTTCTTACACATGCTCCCTGAAAATTTTATCGCAAGCGATGCTATAGGAATGCAACGACCTCGAATAAACAAGAATTTAATTAAAAGAATTTTTTCTCAGTCTCCCTTGTTACTTAAGAATCAATGTGATCTTCTGTTATGTAAATATCTGCCTGCTTTCTTCTAATTATATAGATAGCAACGAAGAGTCAGCGTTATATTACTAATTGGAATGCAGTTTTTATTACTTTCTGCACCCAATCAGGAGAGATATGATCCTTCTAAATATACAAACTCTTGGCTGAAGCAAATCATTAAAGACAAAATTATCTTTCACATTAAAATAGACGAACCTACATAAAATAAACTCGGCGAATTCTCGCGCAGTTTCGCACTTTTTTCTACCCTCTCATCTTAATTTTATATAAATATTCCTGCTTTTTCTTTTGTTTGCTTCATTTTCTGTTCTGTCAGGGGTTTTACTCCTTTCGAGTTTTATTCCTTTTCTCTTGTTCCTTCCGCGTATTCTTTGCCCTCTCTTCATCTCGTTTTTTTTTTCTATTCTTCTCTTTATCTTTTATTCTTTCTGGAGGAGTCATTCGCGCGTTTCTCACTTAAAAATAGATTCGATTTCTCGCTTATCTCTGTCCGTCTTTTGTTGTTATATTTGATCCACATATCATACGTGGATCAAGTTTATCATGAATTCAACGAGTGAAAATAGAATATGTAGTTTCAACTTGGAAAGAAGAATTTTTAATTTGCGTTTATACGGGAAGTATCTTCCATTTCTTTTATTCATTGAACGATATTAATAAAAAGTAAAATCAAGATTTTTCATAGGAGTTGCGCGAGCAAGAAAGTTAATCACTAAATTTTTTTATTAAGTGAAGAAGGCAATATATTAATTAGAGTACTTACGGGAAAGATTGCAGATCTTTTTCTTTGAAATGCTTCACATTTCCGATTTTTTATATCAAGATTTTATGCTGCATATTAAATGTAATACTCTTAAAATATTCTTAGATTTTTTGTTAATCTATTGCCGAATTTCGCATGACAACGAAAATTGAGCCGACCCGAATTTTCTGCCCATAATTATAATTCGACAAAGTAAATTAGTGTCTGATCGGCTATTGCATTTTTCAATTTGATTCTATCCCACTCCGAAATATTAAAGTTAATGAGATTAAATACGTAATTTAATTTGAACATTATTTTGCAGTTCTTTTGCGCTTCTAAAATCTCTTTTTGCGCCATTCAGCATATTAAATGATATCATAAGATGAGCCAGGATTGCAATAATAAAAGCAATTTAGTGTCGAGAAACGAGTAAAAGAAAAAGCTTTTAGAAGCATGCAATATCTAATAAGACAATAGTCAATAAGCAACAGCCATTTGACACTGACTGTAAGATTAAAGCTTGTGGATTATTGTAAAATGGAATTATATTGCTCTATAGAGGACAATCTTACGCTGACTGATTTTGGAATTATACAATAATGATAAAATTAGTCAGGAACCTCTCTCTTTCTCTTTCTTTCTCTCTTTCTCTCTTTTTGTAAATATCAAAACTGTGAAGCTAACAATTCTTATTTTCTTCAATATTAAATTATATAAAAATCTTTCCCATTTCAGATAAGCATTTCTTCACATGTTCATAAATACACTTTTGACTAATTCTTTTGTCTATAATATTGAGAAAAAAATTAATCGTTATAGATAATAAATATAAAATAAATATAAAATTTCATGAATAATATAAATTATTCATGAAATTGTTTTTTAAAATGACTCGGAATTTACTGTTATCCATTTATTATAATTTATTATAATTTACTGTTATCCTATTACTGTTATCCATCTAAAAACATTGAGAATTATAGAAATTTAAATATATCTGTATAAATAAGAATTCACATGAAAATAATAAAAACGCTGCTTCTGCAACGAGATAGAAAAATAAGATAACAATATCTCGCCGCGCGCGGAGAAAAATATACCTTTCGAGAAACACCTGTGTAATACCTGAAAAAATTTCTTATCGATAAACACAATTGCGATGTTAAAACCGAAGCTCAAAGATTACTTCCGTAGAAACTGCATTATTCATGATATTCTTTTTTTACCACGGAAGATTATTTCCGTTACCTGTTTAATGATATCTACAGTGTAGTAGAAGTTTAAATATTTCGCCACAGAGTGGGATTCCTTCCTGACCTGAGGACTCGTGGCGACCAAGGAAGATAAGACAACATTGTGAAATCGCCACGGGGAAGAATAATGTTTGAGACACTTGAAGTACCTGTTAATAATGCGCATTTCAATCTGCTACTTTGCCGCGGGAATGGAAAAAGTCAAAGCGCACGAAAAGATAAATGTGTGTGAGGCATAACATTACTCAGCTATCTCACTTCGCTTCTCCTCTCTTACTCCGTTTTTTAGTTAAAATTCTACTTTGTGTATTAAAATTCCCGGCGCGCGCAAACGGGAATTTCAATATTTTGCGTCCAATTTGCAAATTGTGCGCGGATGAACCTTCTATATTCGGAAGACGTTTCCGCGGAAGACATAGGCGTGTAATCGCCTACGCGAATGCAGATCCTCAAGGATAAGAACAATGCAGTTTGCGCGGGACGACCCATCGCAAAGTCCAGAAATGCATTCTCAAGCAATGGTAACATCACCCACGAATGCCATTTATCCCTTAACCGCTATGTTTCTGTTGTGTTTATAGCGTGATCACGTGACTCGTGGGATCTGTTCCGCGTACCCGGTGTATGTTTACGACGTTATATCCGATGTTAATTTTCTGTTTCGCGAGAAATCCCAAAACAACACACGAAGAAGAACACACGTATGATGTAGCTATAACGACGTAGCTGTACTTTTCCCCGTACTTTTTTTTTCATGAAACTAATTTTCAGGTTTTCCGACCCCGTAAATTTCTCAGACCCGCTCGCGCGCCGCGCTCTTGGCTTGTTATTTCCCCATAGACCGCGCGAGAGCTCGCGCGTTTACGCCGTGGGCGAAATACTTTCGGATCGATAACTCATTTTTATCATTTAAAACGCTTCTTCGTCCGTGCGTCCGATGGGAGTACGCCGATGGACACGATCTCGATAAATATAATCGAATGCGAATCACGAAGGTAAGAACGACGAAAGCGATCGCCGCGAGTAAACTGAGCGACGACGGCCACTTGACGGACAGCCCTTTTATGTTCCCGTTCTCCGCAATGACGTTTACTTTAGATTCACATTATACTTGCTTAAGCAGCCGACGATAAATCAACCGGTGCATTTGCACCGGTCGTTACGCGACGGAGCTTGTAAATAATTTGATCTTATCGTCGTCGCGGGATACTCCGTCGGCAGGGGTTACGCGGGGCCGAGTTAATGGCCGACTACCGTCATCCCCTTTGGACTTTTCGCTAATTCGCACAGTACAGAAGTTTAACGAGATTACATAGTGCCGTCGTCCGTCTCGAATTTAATTCGAATCAATTTGCTCCCATTATTTTTCTTCTACCTCGTTTCACCTTTTTCCCTTTCGACCATTTAGCAGGCTATGATTTAACAGCGTCGAGTAAAAAGACGTGCGTTTCGCAGCTCCATGCGAATGTCTCTATTTATATAATACTGCGTTTCAAATGTCCAGTGTGAGCAGTAAAAGACTATCCTGTTTTTCTAAAATAAAAAGAAGATAGTTAAATAAACTTTTTTTCTTTCTCTTTGTGGGCATTGATTGTCATGAGCAAAAATTATTTTAATATTCAAAATATATTTTACAGCGTTTTATTCGGTATTTATAAACCCTTCGAATATGGATCTCTTGTGTATATTTCGAAATTTTTATACATAAAACCATGGTCACTCAATAAAGTTATCCATTGTCATCTATCTATATTCAAAAAAAAAGATTCAGAAAACAAAAGATGTTTTAATTAAATGTATCTATCAATAATTCTTATTTGTGAATTATATGAATGAGTATTATAAATATGTTTTCTTCAAAAACTTAGTGGTAGGCTTTCTCGACCTAGTTTCTAATATCAAATAATTCCGTATAATGATGTGCACGCTTATGATTAGTTGAAATATGTCACTACTATCAAATATATACACTAACTCTTGAATTTCAGTTACATCTTGCTTCACAAATAGCCGAAGAATTCTCGCTCGGTTTCCCTGTACGATTTTCTCCGCACACGTTTAGATCTTTGATCCAACCTCTCTCGAATTCTGCACGGCGTCGCCATTACTGCAAGAGTAGTTCGCGAAGTAGAAGCCGAAGTGGTACGGCCGCGTTGTAAAACCCGATCGAAAATGGAAAGAAAGCTATAACGACACACATCTCGGCTAGCTGGTGGTCCAAAACCGCCGGGCTGAATGACGGCGGGAGTTACGATAGCTTTTAGACCCAAAGTAACTGTCGCTCGTAACATTTGCTTTGGCCTTTCTTCCTGGCGTGAGGATGACTCGCTCATTATTCGTCGTGTTTTTATAAATTTGCTGCCGCGTATCTGTCCCATCCGATTTGTTAAACTTTATTGCGAAGGATGTTACTGCCTTAGTCCGTCCCTCCAGGACGATCCGTAAATAAAGACCCTAAATCTCATCCTAGCGGAAGGGATACGAATGCTTGACGAGTTTTTGCGGAAAGAAAAATATAAAGGAGATGTGTATATATGTGCGTTATGTGTATATATGTATAAGTATTTAGACGTAAAGCACTAGAGAGAATATAGGCTTGAGATAACACAAAACACAAACAAACAGGTTTTGGAAAAGGATGAAAATATTACTTAAGAAATTTTATTATATCTTATATTGTGTATATAAAATAAGTAATTGATATTGCAATAACTAGAAATTTCCCAAGATTTTCCCAGATACATCATTTTTAGATTCCGATTAAAACGCTCCAATTTATCCCAAATATATTTATATCATACTACGATGCTATTTGTGAATCTCATTTTTATTTCAAATATAAGTTTTCGATCTAAAATAAAATACATAATAGAAACGGTGTAATAGTTGTATTTTTTTTTACAGATTAATAGTGCAAATCACAATATAATTCATTTATTTACACACGATTAGATGTCTCGAATTTGCTTTTGATTTTACAAAATTCATTTACTGTTTAACTCAAGTTTGTAGCATTCTCAGAATTTTATAGTATAATTGCTAGCCACGCATTGTTGCAAAGCTGTATGTCTGTGAGAGTATACTGACAGTAAATGCTTAAATCAAAAGGCAACTGGGGGCGAAATTCTACCACGGCCACAAACGAGAATTTATCATGCAAAGCAGAAAGTTGTTTTATCTCGTTTCCGTTGAGTTCACAGATGAATGAGTAAAAAGTTCATAGATCGTAATACAATAATTCGTAATCGTGCACAATATTAGATGTTAGAATTTTTTTTTTACAATATATTAAATATATTACGTATTTAGAAGTAGTTCTTAGAAATCATTCTTTTAATAATTATAAATAATTATAAGTAAGATAATAAAATTAAAAACCCAATAATATTAAAGATGTGTTATTGTGATAAAAAATACATTAATGTCGTTGTTTAAAAATCTTGCAATCAACATTACTATGCTAATACAAGATTATCTGAGAAACGAGTCTGCTTAAATGCATTAACTGGCTAAGCAGCACTGGTTGAGAAATCCGAACGGAAGCTAGGTTTTCAAGCAAGCTGTGATGGAAACAGGATCCAGGCTGCATTGTGTTAGGCGAAAATATATTCCATTTTAAGTATTCGAGCTAAAAGCATGGCTAAAAAAAATGAAGTCCTCAAATTTTCTCTGCATTTTCATAAAGCTTATCATTATTAGATATTTGATATAGTTAATTCATTTATAATATTAAAATTATAATATTTTAATATTACAATTAATATCGTGAGAGATATATTATTTTGTTCCGTTTAGTGTTACTCTATATAATTTTGCTGGTATTTTAAATATTATTAAAATCTCCTGTAAGATATCATTAGTTAATCCATGTGTATTTTTTAAATATTTATTTGGTTATTATTTGTTGCGGTTATTACTTTTACAATTTGTAAGAAATTGCCTTCTATCGATATAGCACTGCAACAGTTTGTATGACAAAAAGAAATAGGTATATATCGTTCAATCAAAATAATAACGCCGCAAGTTTTATAATCCAGCAATAGATTTTATGTAAACGATTTATAACAAATTAGATTTTGCGTATATTGCGAAATCAAAAATATTTAAACATTCAAATCTGAATTAACTTTTCGTTTAACGATTTATTGAAAAGCTACAACTTTAATCTCATCTTATTAAAATAAAATGTGAATTTACTCTGATACCGCCGACATCGCGATCCTGCATTCCTTTATATCAAGCTAATCTCTAGAGAATATATTCCAGGATTGAAGTAAACGAACACACATGTATCGCGATGTAACATCCGAAACCTCCATGCATAAAACTTCTTAAAACAGCCCGTCCACAGCATTTCATCTTGCTCGAGAAAAGTCACGGCCTGGCTCTCCTAGAGAGGAGAGAACAAGCCGCGCCAAATTGAAAACCAATATCTCGAGAAGTAGCCTACGCTTGCAGGATATGGGATGTAATAATCCGCGAGCGTGCCGATTAGCCGAATCAAGACCAGACGAGAAATCAATCATCGTCGGGTCGTACACGCGCGGGTGATAAATTCTTCTGCCCCGAGAAACTGAACTGTCGGAACACGACGTGCGATTCTCCCCCGGCCTTCCCCAGCCAAGACACGAATATTAAAAATCTCGTCACCTGTCTCTACCCCTTCTTCCCTTTGGTGCGTTCTGTTTCTTGTATTCTGGTCTGACGTTTATTTCGCCGTTCGCCGATCGACGACGATACACGTACAGAGCGCGAATTGCGCGATCTTACGTCATCGTTGTTTATACCTAACGCTACCGTTTACTCAGACTGTCACGTGAAAGTGACAAAAAGTATGCACAACAATCGTGATGCAGCTTTGTTCGACCTTTTCATCTACCCCGAATAAACGAAGCGCGACAAAGGAGGAATAAACAGAAAAGAAGGCCGGCGGGAAAACGCTTACCTTATATTAGAAGATAAATTGTGTTCAGCTCTCTGTAGCTTGCTTTTTCTTGGATACACATTACCATCTTTATATCATTATTAAATTTTTTCTCTCACTATCTTTTTTGACATATCTTTTTGAAATCATGTTTTTATATAAATTATACAAGGAGTCATCTACTTCTATTGCATTACTTTTTAACAATTCTCTTTGGTTAATTTAGTTTCTCTTTAACAGATCTGTTGAAACATTTATAATTTTTTCATAACAATAGAAGATACATTTTTATTTCGCGGATACTGACCAGCTTAATTTTTTATCATAAATTGTTAAGCTTATTTTACAACCATACTTTTCTATATTCTTTTGGCCAAGACTACAAAAATCCTTGGCGCAATGCAATCGGTTCATCCATCAAAATCTACGCGAACGTCGTACTGTCATGATGGCGTTTCTTTTCATTCGTTAGGAATCCAGTTCCAATTCAGGATGGAGCCACTTTCTTTCGTTACTCCGGGAGATGAATCGGATCGAATCCCGGAATGCTGGGAGAAGTGAACCGTGACTGATAAAACGTATGGCAAGATACTGCACCGTAGACCTTCCATCCTACCGTAACGCTTCCGTACATGTTCGATACCCAGCATTCTTATCTTTTATTAACATGATGCGACAACGATGCGCTCGCTGCGCAGTATTACGGGAAATCCGATTCTTTAGAGTTTTAGAGTAAAGCAGAGCTATCGCAGCGTCATTGCCATTGAGGGTCATTCGCGTGGATATGAATGCGGCGATACAATGTAACTAACTCTGTCTTAAGTAACCTTGTCTATTGCGAACTGGGAATGCAATAACGCGCCACACAATGAATGTAATAAATCGTCGAGTTCTTTGCCGAGCTCTTATTGCGTGCTGGAATTTTATAAAGACAGTTTTAAGGAAGTGCAAGCTGTAGTATGTGCATCAGGACCCTCAAAAAGATTATCGACGAGATGTCGATTTTTCTGGAGTAGATTTTGTAAATCTGCTAGCGTCACGTAAATGATAGACTCCCTCTCTTCGGTAAATCCAAGATTCTAGAATCCATGAATTATTTAGTCTTGCCTTATCTTGAGATATTTGTATATTGAAAGCAAAACATGTTATTAATAAGAAAATTTTTATTTTAAAAGTATTAATTTTTTATTTTAATTGCAATAATTATAAATTTGGAAAAAACAAGTAGATTCATGATGTAAATTACGAGTTCTCCAATCGAATACTTATCGACAAATCTGCCACTTTGATAAGACAGAAAGTTGACTCGTCGTAATATCGCTCGCATTTAATTAAATTAAATTAAATAAGCTTTGTTCCTCTGTATCTTTCCTTCTTAAGGTTTTTACACATTGCTCAGTTGATGTATTGTAACATTTGCTCGTTTGAAAATTTATACCCGGAATGTTTTCGCTTTCTGGATAATTGTTGCTGTCGACGATCGTCAAGAGACTCACATCACATATCAGAACGTCATCTTCCATATCCGCGGAGAAAAATGATGGCGTGTATCCGCGCGTAAAGGCGCGTCGGTTTTCTCGTTGCATTAAAGAGAGTGACTACTTACGGGACAAGACTGGATTTATTACAAGCGACTTCTTGGACCGTTTATACGAATAAAGATAGGCACATAAATCCGTATCGTAATTTGGATTCACTTTCCGGATATTTATGATAGATGAGAATATCTTGCGGATGAGTGCCAGCCGGAAAAGGCCAAATATCGACAATTCAGCCGAGAGATAAGAGACGCGGAGAGCTTAGCTCGGCGAGAGAACACATTTGACAAGTCGATTATCGCGAACCAATTACCTCGGTCACTGCGAGAGCAATCCGCTAGGATTAAGCACGTTAACTTAATTTGCATGCGGCGACGCGGTGGCGGTAGCGGGTAGGAATGAAGACATTTGCGGTGATGTTGGATGTGTTAATTCTCCTATGGAATGAGATTATTTCTTCTCCAAAAATGACACCGATTTTGCTCTTAGTGACTAGTAACAGAGTTAGTAAATTTATTTCTCGCCTTCTTTGTCAATTTTTTCAAAATAAGTTGCAACTCTTTGGGAATAGTATGAAAGTAGATGTATATAAATACATTATAATCACATTTATTTAATAAAATTGATGACACTATTGGGATTTTATATTTAATCACGATAAAAGCTCTTTTCAAGTCATATATAGGTATATACAAATAAGTAACTTTACATATTTCAATACGTTAGATAAGTTTCTAAAGAGAAAAAAATCTTCTCTTATTCTCTCCGCATTTCCAAAGATGGAGCATGGAAACACAAACAAAGAGGAATACGCAAAATTCTCTTAAGCTGAATCAGGGAAAATGTCTGATTAAAGCAGTGACAAAATTTCATCGAAGAGGGTGAAATATTCGCTGATCTTCAGTGAAAACATTCACATTTTACTCCTCCATTTTATGTTTTCTTCATTATGGCAGTAAGATTTCACTGAAAGATCAACTACTATATCTAACTAATTTTTCTCATTATCAGTGCGTGAGATTTCATAATATATTAATAATATTGATTTTATTGAAGAAAGTAAGGAGTAAAAATTTCTCTCGAGTGACGAAATGATTTTGAGCGATCAATTACAGAATGTCATCCTATCTCATAATACGTTACTACCTCACGTTGCCACTTGCGGAAATCATCGCAAACGACGGCTCTCCTTGCGAGCAAACTCTGGTTCCATTAACCGCAAAGAGCCCCTGACACGTTCCTTGCAGCACGTTTCTCGGTTCGCACACCGGCCGATCCTGTCATCTGCCATAATCGCGGGCGTGCGAGAGAGATAGGGGGGCGAGAAGCAAGCTCGCCGCTTATACCGCGACACACTTTGCATGACGATGGTCGAGCAAGACGATCGACGTTCTCGATTACGTCGAGGAATATAAGGAGAACTGAGCGCGCAATTATTTGAGCGATATTGAATGACGGAAGTCATTCCGCGCCGAGAGCACGTCGACGCGGAAGATGTGTCGTGCACGGATGGATCCACCTTCATTACTCCGAAATGTCACGTATATAGCCGAATCTCATGCGTTTCACCGCGTTAATGGATACGCCCGGGTAGTAATCCGAAGAGCGAATTAAACCCAACCAAACGCGCGGCACGTGTATGGAAATCGTCTACACGTGGTTAATCATGCTATCCCGAACGTATATTTACGCATAGCTGTAACAGTAATCCACGATTACGAAACTCGTCACATTTGGTGACGATGTTTCCAGATAGACGGATTACAATTTATGCGGAATAATCGCTAGTGTAGAAGTACAATATCCGTAAGTTAGCGGAATAAAAAAAAATGTACATATAAAAGTAAAAGATAAAATTTTACATAGCGAGGAGAAGCCGATAAAAAAAGTAAATTCTTAGATGTCAAACGTTTATATGTTATAATAATAATAAAATAAAATACTTTTATTGCTAGAGTGAAAAATAGAATTATTTTATTAAAAAATAATTGATCTCTCGTCGAAATTCTAAAATTAATATTATTCCGTAATAAAGATTTGCGAGGATCAAACGATTCTTTTTGAGCGAGAACGTGTAAAAAAGGCATTAAATTATTATTAAATGTTCCTTTTACGTGATTGTCTCTTCCTGCAAAATTTAATCGATGTGTATATAGGTATATCTTGTTAAAAAAATTATTTTATATATAAGCATTCACACTCTTCATTTTCCCTATATTACGTATTTAATTTTTCATCTTTTAGTGTTATTTATTTGTTCTTATTATCAGTAAAAATTATTTTATTTATTGTCTTCGATTGATACACATACTTTATACTTATTATAATTATTAGTTTGATAGTTTATTTCAATTAGTTAGTTAGTTTATTTTTAATTACTTATTATTATTATTATTATGTGCGTCATTATACTTCAGTAATGATGTGACTTTAAAGGATTATATATTCTCTACGAGAGTTTATATTAGGCTATTGGTCACGTAATGTTCTTCCACAGAAGAGAATAAAATTTTTATCACCATGTGAAACAACTAGTCGAGTTTTGCTGTGTATGATTGTTTCTGTCACAATTTATGAAGTTGTATGAATTGGTATAAATGTTACCGGGTCGCGAGAACATGAAAAGCCTATATGAATCTAAGTGGAACTCTGCTCCAGTTAAGAGTAATATTTCCCATTTTAATAGCTACAATCATGGAGCATAGTAAGTATAGAGAAAAAAAATATTCAACGTCATCAATGTATACTTCAGAGAAAAATATTAAAATCATAATATTCGAAAAAAACGCATTGATTTTTATTTTGTAAAAAATAGCTTCTCATGTTCATTTTATAAGTAATATATTAAACTTTCAGTCACATTATAATATTATAATATCAAGGAATTTTGTAAATACTTATTTAATATAAAGACTGCAACTTAATGTATATTATACAATCACTACCATACATCTATTGACATCAAAATCGATTTTTTTAATTTGGTGTTAAACGATTTATAATTTATATAGATTGGACAAGCAAAGCTTAGTATTAGTCAAAATTATAAATCTGTGCAACAGAGAACGATATCGCGATCGAAAGTGGTGAAACGCGGAAAGCGGTAGCTTTCAGCACTTCCTTATTTTTTTCCAAGTCGCTTTTTCTTCCGTAGTAGTGTCGTAGTAACGACTTGGATTTACAGCGGTAGATAGCTCGCGCTCGGAACTCTGTACACCGGAAGTTATTCGCGTCATTCGAGTTTGCCGCAGAGAGATCGGCTGAACTCCCCGAGATCAGAGCCGCGCGGTTTTCATCGCGACCGTCACCTCCTCCACCATGTCGGGTTCGCATCGAGTCCACACCTTCGCGGCGCGATTTATGAAGTGCGATAACACGGCCGACACCCAAGGCCGGAAAAAGCTGCCAGACGCGCGTCTGGATCCGCCCGTTGGAATTTATCCGCGTTTCCCGCCGGCGACGGACGTATGATCTTTCACTTCTCGCTTACAAAGTGATGAAAAGATTTTCCATGAAATATGTTTTAATGACCTTTCCTTAATGTTTGTCTTCGGCACCATTTATTATTCCAAATATAAGGTTTTCCTTATTACATAGATTATTATATTTTATATTTTCTTCTTTCCTTTCTCTCCCTCTCTCTCTCTCTCTATACATTTTTTTTTAATTTAATATATTCCCGAATTTATAAAACAAAATCTAGCTTTTTTTTATCTAAAAATATGTATTTAAGGCAATATATACTCGTCCATATATATACTATATAGAATACAATGTTGATATTCACGTGTGGGTGATCATAAAAATGTTTCCGTTTGACGCAGATTTCTATGTTTCGTGTGAATTAAAAGATATGACGTGAAACGGCGTGAAAACGCACGATCATATTTTTTATGCGCTTTTCACTGGCCCGGAAACGCGTTGTCCTCCATAAATCTACTTTCCCAGGACGAATGGTGCCGTGGAATATTTTTTCGCAACTTATCGCGCATACGTATGTATACAAGGCTTTTGTGATACAGTCTCTTCTCTGGGTTAAACGAGTCGTATCGACAGAAACTCGAGTGTCTTTAAAGCGTTGGAACATTTCCGCGGTCGCTTGTGGTCGTCGAACTGAAAGGGAAGATAAAGAAGGGGACAAATGCGAATGTCGGCGTGGAACGAGGGCTAAGGAAATTTACGAGGTAACACGAGAGGGAAAGAAAAAAAACTGTGAAAGTAAGAGCGAGAAAGTGCAGCGACTTAGGGGACGCGCAAAAAAGATTGCGGTGGACGTTAAATAGAATTGACTCACGTGGGAAAGTTACGATCGGCGAATTCGGCCATCCTTTCGTTCAAGTAGATTAGCAGTCATCTTGTTTGACTCACTTTATAGATAAGTGACTTCAAAATGATTCTTATACGTAAAAAGGATATAGAAAATTTGAGAAAATCTTTGATAAATAAAAAAATAATAAATTCATCGTTGCATAAAACTGCAAAGTTATTGATTTTCGACTTACAATTGCGTGAATATCAAACACAAGTAAAATACAAAAAATAATAAAACAACTCTGAGAGGATAAAACTATGCACGATTAGAGTATTATTGAGTATACGCAAATAATTTTTTTGGAACAAAATAGATTATAATATTATTAAAAAATATATTTTCTAACAAAATAAATTTTTACACAAACTTACGATAATTTGCAATTTAAGAATTTGATAACGATAATTGTTTTATTTCAAAATAGACAAAAATAACAGCATTTCTCATAGAGACAGTATTATAAAGAAATAGTCGAGATAAATCTGTAGCAGCTGTGCTACGTAATATCAAACTCTCAGTTTTCAAACAAAAGTTCTCAGCAATTATAAGATTATTATAGCTCTGTAATGTCTAAAGATCCAAAGCTTGTTGTTTATTTTGTTTAACGTCATTATATTTCTAAAAAAATGTAACGCGAAGCAGAGAGAACCAAAGGATAACGTTATTGGAGTAAGTTCTTGAAGTGACAGCAAAAAAGCGCTTAAAAAAAGAAGGGATATCGTTGGAAAAATAGAGCTTGTCTAACGGGATGGTTACGAAGAGTGGCTTGCGCGTTTTCGCGCTCTCCCGAGAACAGCGTGATCTACGATGTCGGTGAGAGGATATCTTCTTTCTTTCTCGCTAAAAGCTAACCGAAAAAAAATTTTGTTTGCGCGTCAAAGAAAAAAAATTGCAAATATTTGCGAGCGCGCGTGCGCGGTTGTTTAAGCCGAAAAGCGCAGGGGTGAGAGTTGACGGTGGTACCCGGGAAAATTTAAGGCCGAAATCGCGGAGCGAGAGAGCGGAATTGTTGGTGGAGCTCGTCGCATGAAAGTAACGAAGATTTCGCGGGATGGATAGAGCAGATCGCCGCGAGGAGAATCGCGATGGATCATTGGATCTGTTCCGTTGTCGCACCTGGGGACACGATGCGTTCCGTAATCTCGCCGAGAATATTCCTCGATATTCACAAATGCCGTAAATTTTTCTTTTTTTTTTTATATATAAACTTTGATGCAAACTTACAGTAATAATTGTTTAAAATATTAATTCTTTTAAACGTTATTATAATTTGGACTTTATATATATATAAGTTACAGATCAACATATGTAACTTTAATGCGATCAATTTTGTTATTGTGCATCGACCGGTGAATGACGTTTTATTTTATTTTGAAGTAAAAGATTTATCAAAAATGTATTTTAAATTATATGTCTGGATATGTACTCCGTTAGCAAGATAAAGATATTATAGATAAATGACATATCATAGATCCATTGTGTTTAAAATGGATGAGAACTAGAACAGATTAGACTAAATATTTTATCCTGGATATTCAGTAAATCATCAATTTATCATGCTCACAGCTAGAGAAAATTAAATAAAAAGTCATAAACAAATAATAGAATGATATATTGTAAATGTGTCACCTGATATTTTGAAGTGAGATTACGTATACGATTACGGACAACGAAATACGAGTTTTATAGACAAATACAAATGTAAATATAAATTTATGGTTTACGCTAATAAAATTTGTTCGTTGTTTTTCAATAATTATATATAATTTAATATTTATATTATATTTTTAATTTGCATATAAGATAAAGATGAGTCTTGTGTCAAATTATATTGATAAACGACAGGTAAAAATGCGAGTGGAATGAGAAAAATTAAAAAAAAAATAACTTTGAATTCCTATTTTTCGATGCGGGCAGTCGAGGTTGATTTCTTATGAAGATAATAATTTAAAAAGAAACTCACAACGATCTCTTTTTTATATACAATCGCATCTTATTTCTTCTTCAAATAGCAGAAATTATCTAAACTGAATGCAAACTTGCGTAACTCAAAAGTAATGTCTATCTATACGGACACAATAAATTGTATGTTCGATATCACTTATCTGACATTTTGATATTATTTAATAAATAAAATTTAATAAATAATATTCAATAAATAAAACAATTAAAAAGTAAATAAATAAGACATTGAAAAGTATATCTGCATTATTTTGCAATTTATAATTAAAATTTTTATCCTGTTTAATAATTGTATAATAAAATTTGAGTAATTTTTCGCTAGTTTATAATCTTTTTAAGAATATTTAATAAAAATTTGATTATAAATATATGACTTTTTTGCTTGATTTACTTTCAAAGTACTAAAAATAATCCTAAATTAAATTGATTTTTGTTGGCTTAATTTTTCATCTGCCAATTATCTGCCAATAAACACGTTATTGATTCTCACATTGACTGATTGATTACTATCAATTTCATCTATATGCATCCGCGCTCGAGTAATCAAGTGATTGGCCCATATTGTTCGCAGCGGTCGTTGACTTTGTGACACGCCGATGATTTCCCCTAATTTCCGCTTACTTTTGAGTGCTGCCAGTTTGTATACGTCCGGCCGCCGAATAGTTGGCTCCAATCACACTAATTGAAGGTTCGAGGATGTCTCTGTCGCATCGTACACGCAATATTACCCAGTATAGCCTACAATTCGTTCATCTTCCTTTCTCAAATATCTCTCTTGGAAATTGCCGACGTTGATTGCGCAGATAGAGCACAAAGCTCAGTGAAGCATGCGTCGCAGTAATTGTAAGTGAAAATTAAAACTTCGTTAGCCCATCGCCTACGTTGACTTTGCCTAGCTACTTTTCCCTCCTCCTTCCCTTCCCATCCTATGGAGCAGCCCAAGGGGCTAAATATCACTCGATGAAAGCGCAGCTAAAATTGCAAAAGGAAACAGGCCTGGCGCGTGAAACGAAGCGCTATTAGCGTGATAATTAATGACTCTGCAGAAAGAAGAAAGGGGAGATTAATAATCGTAATTAGAGGGACAATGAATGTACACGCGTTACTTCTACCGGCTACTTAATAAAACACTCCGATGACATACTACCCACGGTGATAATTACACGAGTTTGCTGCGTAATTACGCATTTTTTCTTCTTTTAATTACAGTTACGGGCATCATTAGGGATTATTTAAAACTCTTTTGAAATTGTTATCTGTGTTTACAGAATAAAGCAAATATCGGTATTTGTATATACAAGAGACAGTTTTAAATTATTTGAAGATTGCAAGCATATATCTATCAAATAAATAGAAGAATACTGTGTATGAAAGTAAAGTGATGATGGAAAGAGAGAGAGAACCAGAGTTTAATATATTATTGTGAGACTTTCGCCTATATTTTTACTTATTGTCGTTCTTTACATATCGAAAATGATTTATAATTTGTGCGGACATAACTAAGAGAAAATCGGATTCTTCTCAAAGAAAACTGATTTATATTTTTCATTCTACTATATTTTCTCGAATACACAGCAATACACATTTACACAATTATTTTACATCGTACAGATAGATGTATCGTTCTTTCTCGAAACGGGATAGCTGCGATTGCTTCTCAGATACGTAAATGGCAGCCACTCCAACAGACTTCTCGCATATCGTTAAATATACAACGGGCACGCGCTACGCGATGTGTATTGCACATGTCCGTATCGAAGGAGCTGCATAAATATGGAAACCGGAAGAAACGCGAAGTCAATCTCTACTTCGATATTTGCACGTCTTCTCGTTCGCATAATGTTGAATCGCAGACGATCAAATCGTTATCTAGTTACTACTTGATCCAACACCTTTTCTAAATCATTTTAAGACTTTGAAGTAATATTTAGATAATATTTAAGGAAAATTATTTATTTAAATCACAGTGTGATAGCACAGTGATTTTCAAAAATTTCAACTTTTATATTTATTTCTATAATATATTTGGCGATTCCCTCCGATTTTTTAATACACTTTATAAAGTTATAAAATAATATTTTCTAAAAATATCATAATGTTATATTTTTCAATCAATATTATATATATTAAATCATTATAAAAATATTTTTTTTGATAATTTGATAAGTATTTTTAATTATTTCTTTCTTTTTTTATAGGTCTTGTGTGTATTTCTACTGTGTATATTTATTGTAGCGTATATAATAAAACTTATTTTTTAATAGCTTTCATTAATTAAATTAAATTAAATTGATTAATTAAGTTGAAATTTCTAGTCTAAAATGTGTTATTAAAAGGTTTTGATGAAATTAAAAATTTGTAGAACTAAAAATAGAGGCAAAGTGGAAATACATGTTCAATAAACGCGTGTTCAATAAACGCATAAAAAAAAATCCAACAATTTACAATATATCAGATCACCATTTGCTTCATGGCTTTATCACGACGTGTGTAGAATAATAAAAGCAAATAAAGACCCTGTGGATTCTATATCAATCTCAACTTATATGTTTCTATGTTCCATTGGGACAATCATTTGATTTTAATTTAATTCCGGATATTTGCAAAACATGATTAAAGCTTCTTTTATTAAATTAATTTTTGATACAATAGCTAAATTTTTATATATTTTTTAATATAATTTTGATCAAAAAATCGTGTAAAGAACATTTTTTAATTAAAATTTGAATGAACATTATCATTATTTTTTGCGGTCTGAATGCACGCGTCTAATGAAGATCATAACCGAGCGTATAAACGGCCATAAACGAGCGTAAAATTTTTTCATACTTATTTGCCAGCCATAATAATTAACCGGCAATAAAAGGAGTTTTTCTCTCCATTCTCAATCTCTAGCTAAAAATCGAGCTAGAATGAACGTGGCAAGATAAAAGATAGGTCCAATACTGATCAGAAGAGTGGATAACATCACCTGTACCATTTTATTGCTACTTTGTCTGGCGGTTCTATAAACTAATTATCTAGTTAATTGTTCTGTCGCGAGAAAAAAACACTGAAAATTATGAGACTTTATTATTTTGTTTGAAAATAATTTAAAAAATTAATGCGCATTCGAAAACAATGCAGATAACACAGCAATCAATAAAGATTTGTAAAAGACATTTGAAAGATTCAGAAATAAGCATTTTTTTTTTAAATTAGAGATAAAAAATTTTCTTATATGTATATATCTAAAAAATAAAAATCAAATAGGTATCCACTGAGAATTATTCCATGCGTTTATTGGATTTACTATTGAAAATCACTTTCAGAAATTGATAAATCCATCTATAAATCTGATATCAGAAATTCTTTTTATGTCATAATCGCGAATGAGCATTTTTGCTGCATAAAAAAAATTTGCATCTGAATTGAATCAGAGACTTTATTTTGAAAGAAACGTTCTCGTTAGACGCAACGAGTGTCGAATATTTCGCGAAACAGGCATTTTTATCGCTTTAGACCGGAGTTCGTACATCTCGTACGACCAGCACGCGCGTCGTACGATACATAGGATACATGGGAAAAAGCTATAAAGCCTTTCCACGAGGCTCTCATAGGGCTTTCCCCTTCTCTCTTCGAAACAAGTCGGGCGAAGATGGGTGAGGATCTTAAGCCGGAAAGTTTATCCGACCGAGTAGGTAAGTACACTTCGCATGAGGATAGTGTACGCTTCTCTATCTAAAATATACAGGATCCTAAATCGCGATATTACTAAAGCGATTCCCAAACGCTTCGAATATCGCTTCGCATTCTGCAATTTCTGTCGGCCCTTTCGTACGCCGACACGCGATCCGGGAATTGTTGCTTATAAATTATAAATTGACGTTGCGCGTTTCATCTTCTGAGCCAAACGCTCTTGCTTCATGGCTTTATCACGACGTGTGTAGAATAATAAAAGCAAATAAAGACCCTGTGGATTCTATATCAATCTCAACTTATATGTTTCTATGTTCCATTGGGACAATCATTTGATTATCCGATATTTGATAAAGAAATATTTATATTCAATTAAAAAAATTTTTTATTAATTATTCTTTCCGCTTGCGCGCGGTTCTGATGATCGCGAATATTGGGAAATAATTTGTTATAATTTTTATAATTAATGATGAATTATCTCTCTTTTGACACAAAATTGTATCGCGACAATAGGTTTTTTATCGAAGTACGTATTCCGATTATTTATTATTTTAAGTTTTAAGTAAAAATCAGAATAAAAATTATAAATTATAAAGGGGCACGGATAAAAATTATAAGTTAAAAAAACTTTTTATAAAAATTTTATTATTTATGAAATTATAAAAATAATTATAAAATTATTTTGTTACGATTCTTACAATTCTTAAAATAATTATTTCTCTAACGATGCTTAGAGAATCAAATATATTTTAGCCGATGCTGTAAATTTTTTACCAATTTCTAAATGTATAATTTGCCATTCGAATTGAGATCGTGTAATAAAATACAAATTGCAGGATCGATTAAAATAATTAAATTAAACACATTAAAACAATTAAAAGCAATAATATATCAATCGTTTATATTAATAATAAATTTAAAGTTCAAAAATAGTGTTTAAATAGTATGTGGCGCTCATTTCTTATATATTGTTTCTTATCGCGGGATTCATTTAATCAAGATCTGTCATGTGAACAATCATATAATAACAAAAGTGTAAACAGAAGTATAATTTTCATGCGAAATGGGATATTGATTCATGATCGCGGAATTCGAGAGTGCCGAGCAAAGTGTCGTGCGTTTTTTATTCTGTCGCTTAATAAATTGTAATAAAATGTATAAGTTTTTCGCGAGAACTGTATGAACTATATGAACTTTTTGCAAATGAGTGCAACATGTGAATCAACGGATGCTGACAACTTGAGAGGAGGAGGATGTTTAGGAGAACAGCAGAAAAAGAGCTTACGTAGCTTAAGTAGCTTAAATATTTGCGTATCATTGTACGTATCGTATATAAACTTTGATGCAAACTTACAGTAATAATTGTTTAAAATATTAATTCTTTTAAACGTTATTATAATTTGGACTTTATATATATATAAGTTACAGATCAACATATGTAGCTTTAATGCGATCAATTTTGTTATTGTGCATCGACCGGTGAATGACGTTTTATTTTATTTTGAGCTCTTCCTTTCTCTCTCTCTCTCTCTCTGGTCTCTCTTTCTCGCTTCATTAACTTATAATATACCATCAAAAATCTCGCGCATATCAAAGAAACATAAATACTTGCGCTTGCGCTTCTCAAGCACGCTACAGTTTTGATTTGAGAAATAATCACGTTTATGGATTAAACGTGAAAAATTTCAGCAAAAAATAGGAAAAATATTAAAATTAGTTGATGGACTTTTTATCGATCATAATTTTGACAAAACGCCACAACATGTTGGAAAGATAATATCAAACCAATGCGATGATGGATAGCCAAAAATTCGCATACGTGCCTGCTCGATAAGGTCGTTAAAGCGAGGCAAAAGCGCTGAGGAAGCAAAATAACGAGGACGAGCAGCTTCAACTATCATTAAAACGTTATACGCGATACACGAGTTTTCAACAAGCAGAAATAGGTCGAATCATATTTCGCCACCTTGTCATTAGAAAGGAGGAATATAGAAAGTAAAGAAAGAGATCATCTATAAACAGGAACAAGATGAATTTCATACAGGATGCTTTCGCTCCGACCGATAATCCAATCCGAGTTCGACGCCATCCACATAAAATTTAATTTTTCCCGCATGCCAAATATTCGAAATGGATGCGTCATCACTATACGATGTATTGTTTGCCGACAGATAATTGCGGATTATTACAAAGATCCCGTCGGTAGAAGCGAGCACCAAAAGTCCGAGTGTGATTGAGAGGATTCTTGCTGCTACTGTTAGTCGTACAAGTGCGACACACCGACGAACCAAAGTACGCCAGTTTACACTGATTTGCAGAGCATGGATTACCCAGGAATTTAACTCCTCTGATAGTGCGACTGTTTGTGCAATTAAACGTAACGAACATTTATGTCGAGATAGTACATCTACCAAAATGCCGCGAATCCCTTCACAATCTTGCTCGATGGCCCTTCAATCAACCAACTATCAGCAAACTCGTCCCCGCGAGTTGAAATCGTCGTTACCATTCGCCATGTGCAATGGTACGCCGCAAACTAATAATAGGGAACATAATGAAAACCAATATTCGCATGAGTGAACATTTAATGCGGCAATCGAGCGGCGAATTACCAGTTTTACAATCACAGTTAATCAAGCATAATAATGTGTCGGTGAAGATATCTTCGGGAGAAGTGCTTAATTATTATTGCAAGATAATCTTGATCTTTATTTTAAATGATAGCAAAATAAATCTTTTTTTTTTTTATTGCAAGATCTTATAGAATTCACAAATAAGCAGATATTAAACTAAAACTAATAATCATTTCAATATTTTTGAAAAATATATAAGATAGGTAATAATAAAATATAATATGAAATATATACATATAGTAATGATCTATATAAATAGCAATAAGAACAAAAAGCTCTAATATGTGTGGTTTTTTATTTTATATTATAATAAAATATTAAAAATGATATTTTATAGAGAAAAGATTATTTTTTAATTAAAAATTGTGTGTACGATTTAAAATAGTTTTGTGTTTTAAGTTTGTCAAAAATTGCCAAGATTTTTGTGAAGCACTTTATCGATATGTTACTCTTTTCTCTCTGTACATAGAAGAAATACAGGAAATTCCCTGAATATTGGCTTTATACGGCATACGTGTCGTCGCAGCAATTTTCTGTATTCGAAATACCGACAACGACGAATGCGGCGACAAAGTACCGCGAGATTTACGAGTTTTACAAACATGGCGGCCGAAGATTTACGAGTTTCGCAAATAAGAATCCGTCGTGAGTTCGTGAGAATGAAGAGAGTTAACGGTAGGAAACTTTGCTCGCGCGCTTTTTTTGCGCATGCAATATCACAAAAGAAAAAAAAAACCTAACAAATATGACATATGATAACGCCGTTGAATATGCTGCTGTCAAGTTTTAATCTAACTAGAAAGAGCTCAGGACGAAGAAGGACCAGTGCGGACAATGAAAAAAAATATTCGAAAGAATTATTGTCGATTTTCTTTTATTTATGTAATTTCGATATACATACTTGCATCTATCCAATACAGATATTCGTTATTTCAATTGTAATCCATGATATATTTATATCAAAGATAATATTTTTATCGGATACAAAATTGTGTATGTGTATGTGTTTTGCAATGGGCTATCGATCGAACTGAAGCGCGGTATTTGGAAATTAATTATACGATCGTAATCAGTTGAGCTTTGCTGTTTACGATTCGTTCGAAACGCAATTTCGACACACATAAATTAACTTCGCGCATTTATACGAATGCAAGCACGTTCGAATATGCTGCTGTCAAGTTTTAATCTAACTAGAAAGAGCTCAGGACGAAGAAGGACCAGTGCGGACAATGAAAAAAAATATTCGAAAGAATTATTGTCGATTTTCTTTTATTTATGTAATTTCGATATACATACTTGCATCTATCCAATACAGATATTCGTTATTTCAATTGTAATCCATGATATATTTATATCAAAGATAATATTTTTATCGGATACAAAATTGTGTATGTGTATGTGTTTTGCAATGGGCTATCGATCGAACTGAAGCGCGGTATTTGGAAATTAATTATACGATCGTAATCAGTTGAGCTTTGCTGTTTACGATTCGTTCGAAACGCAATTTCGACACACATAAATTAACTTCGCGCATTTATACGAATGCAAGCACGTTTGGTCGCGTTAGTTACATGTAACCGTGCGTATAATTGCGCAGCCCAAAAGCAGAGCGAAGTAGTGCAGGATGCTCGTTTGATCGCGATTATTTCTCTAATTGGTCAATTAGCATCATCCGAAAAGAATGAACGCGGGTATCGTATTTTACAGGTGAACGCTCTTCATGTGATAGATAGAAACGCGAGAACAACTAATTATTTTACTCGTGTTATTCGCTTTTACGTACTTACGTACGTACGAACGACTAACGGAATAATGCTCGCCAACTTTCGGCAGTTTCGTATAATTTCACGCAGCAGAGTTAAATTTCCTTCTCTTCCTGTACACCGGAGAGAACTTTCTCCCAAGTAATTCGACTTTCCGCGCAGTGCCATTCACTCGGGATTTAATTTCCCCGTCCGGAGTATTAAACATTTTTATCGGAGTCCAACTCTTTTTCGTTGGAAGCACGCGGCGCGGCATCGCGAGCGAGAAGTGATTATTGGCGGATTAATAGGATGCTCATCAGACAATAGCTGGCAGGAGCAAGTTTGTACAATATTTAACTCAAGAGTAAGAGACAGATTCACGATTCCTTATTATTACCTATTGTAAATCCACAAACCTCGCAAAGATAGTAGGAGTGTCTTTTCGAAGTGGCTTAAGGAGTTAATGCACTTATCAACTCCAAGTCTTTAACGACCTACTAAGATCGTGCAAACAAATAGCTTGAAAGTTTTGATTATACATAAAATAATATATATGACTAAAAGAGATGAAGAGGCATATAGAAGAGAAGAGAAAGAAAGAGTATTTAAATACTCAAGAATTATTTTTTAACTTATAGAAATAATATATAAATCCAGCATGAAATGGGATTTATGATTAAAAACAAAGTTTACATTTTAAAATTTTCCAATAGTATTAAAACAAAGCAATAAATGGTTATATATACTTTTATTATTCTTTTTTGTTTTGTTTTGTTTTTTCAAACAAATTTTGTTATTATAAAACAGGGATTCTTAATCATCACGTGTCGCTTTTTTTATTTTCCAATATACAACAGAGTAATTGTATATCGTTTTCGTAAATGCATATATATATATATATATATATATATATATATATATATATATATATATATATCTGAAAACGTCCTATTAAAATCGACGCGACACGACAATATCTCTTTGGCAACTGCATGATTATTTATCGATGTAACGCAATTTGCACACATATCCGCGTGCTGTCGGATATAGGCTTTCAAAGCGAATATTACAAGCTTTCGCGGAAACGTCGGTAGCTCGTACGCGGTTCTTGGCAAACGGAGTAATCTAACAGCAAATAATTAATATTTAACTACATTATCGCAGTTGTAATTCACCGCGGATATGCAACGAACGCTCGTTCGCACGTACACTCGCTGTCGCAATTAATCAGTCGCAATTAATCAATCGCCACTTCTCACGATAATAACAATATTTAACGCGCCCAGTCGTTTTCATCACGACCAATTACAAGTGCAATTAACTGCTTCGCATTATATTACGTTCTTTGCGAGCCCTTCACGGCGTTACCGAATCTTCGAAATGGCAGTCACTTCCGGGTAATTCTCGGAATTTCCGCAAGCAATTCCAATGGCAGTGCGGTAGTTTCATAATTAGTTCCTTGTTGTTAACGGAATTTTAATCTATTTTCTCAAAGTACCCGCGTAACTTTAATATATTAATTGCTATTTAACAGACAAATTCGATTGTGGTACATGCTTGAAACCATCGCGTCACATTTGCCTCGGGCGACAATAAAACTTTAGCAAAATCAAAATTTTTCATTCATATGATGCATATTATCTATAAATAAAGCAATAATGTATTCGGCAAATTTCAATCATTCGCTAAAAAAAAAAATATTACAAAATATATAAAAAAAAAGTAGGATATATATAATATTTCCGAAAAAAACTATACCCGGAAATTAAAATTGAAAGTTTGTAAGTAAAAGAAATAAAATTGCGTAATTAATACTTTGCATTTTCCGCGCGTACATCCTTTTTCGATTAAATTTCTCGATTACCATTGTTTAAATAAATGCATCAAGTAAATTCGTTTAACTAGAATCTCTCATATATATTTTTTTTTTTTTTCATCTCTTTGTTTCTGCGAATCCCGAGTCTTTCAAACTCTATTACCTAAAATCGACGGATTTTTTTAACAAATTCGGGTCAACTCACGACGAACTTTCTCATCGAAGACTTCAGGCACCTCGAGTCGCGCTCTGTTTTCTTCGCCAGTTTTATAGAAGACGCGCGACTTCGTTACGACGTTTCTCAAGGCGGTGATGTCAAATCGAATGTATTTAGGATAGTACGCTCCAAATTCAGATCAGTGCGTAGCCACCAAACACGAAACTCTCGTGGGACGATGCAATCGATTTTCCTTGTGACCACTCTCTCGCTGGTACGAGAAATTTCCACTGAGCAAAACTTTCAGTTCCCTCGTCCAATCTAACTGAAAGTACATCGCTTCGGAACGACGAGAGGATACAGTTAGTGATACGCGCTTGCAGCAAAAAAGTAAAATATTGCTAAAATTCTTAGTACACCGACGATAATTTTGATCTTATAGTTTAATGAATTTATATATATATATATATATGATGGAGTATATAGTACGATAGATTAGTTCGGAAAAATCACAAAATATTTTTATGCGCGTCGTATTATAAAATTATTTGAAAATTTTTTATAAAAAAATATGGCAAAACTAGCTCATCAAAATTTGTAAGATAAAAATGACGCAGCGACATTTAATTATTACAAATTATTAAATTAACAATTTCTATTTTGTTTTGCGTCTCGCAAAACGCGTGAATTGTGGTTATTATATTACTTCTCACACCTTTTTTTTTATATATTCATTTGATGATATGTGAAAAATATAAACTCATCATAGATCGTTCTCAACTGAGAATAGCAAAACAAATTTTTTTCAATAACTTTTAATAATTTATTTTACAATTGTGTACGTTTCTCTAAAAAAATAATTAATAATTTAATTAATATTTTCTAAATTATATCTTCAAATAAGGAAGTAACATGCTACGAAGACAACAAAGTATTGTACTCTCCTTTCTCGAGTTTTCCTTAATTACAAGTTAAACAATCGCGACTTTAAGGTCCCCGCGCACGATTAGAACTTCCATTCCACATCTTAACAGAGTCTGCATAATAGAATTACATAACACCTCTTGGTCGTGACACTGTCTACACAAGATTTACTTTGGTAGCAACTTCGAAGGTAGTTAGCTGACAAAAGGAATCGTTAAATACAGACAGAAGAAACATTTCATTCTGGTCATTTCGCATGACTAGCAAAACTTTACATCTCTTTTTAAAAGCTTTCCGCTATTTAACGCTACAACTGGCAAAGATATAAAATCTTTAAACTCAAAAATTTCCTACAATTTCTCAGCGTGATATATGATTTTATATGGAAATGACACATTTTTTATAAAATATTTTGCCTCAAAAAATTCTTTTTTTTTCAAGTAATAGACTTAAGTAACAGTAAAAGATATATTATAATAGAAAATAATTACTTTATAGAAAATCTACAGTTTAGATTATAAAAATATGAAAAAATCATTGTCAAGCTGCACTTGAATCTTTAATTAATTAAACAAAGGTTAAGAAAAAATTTTATTATAAATAATGAAAGAAATCAAAATATAAATCTATCTATACAGAGAGTAATGAAGGCTTTATTTAAGAGATAAAAATATTATATTTGTTATACTGAATTTTTATGCAATAGAGATTTGTAACGTATCACATGTCAAAAGATCGAGATGTATTTTCTTTTTCTTTACCGTTCATCCTATAATTTCCACTTTTTTCCACCATCCAACCTCTACTACTGTGAAACAACTTGTCGCATCTATCTCCTTTCTCCACATACTGCCACAACCAACTTGCTCGTCGCGGTCGTGCATTACGACGCTTCCCTAATCGCCTTGAGTTCCGCTGCAATTAAGCGCCAGTTTAACGCGGTACTGAATTGCGTGTGCGAACAATTTCACGATTTCTTTTTATCGTAGCAGCGACAATCGATTAAGTCAAATGTCAACAAGATATACCCTTCTAAGTTTTATGTGTTTTTTGAACGTAAATGTATTTTTTACTAAAAAAGAAAACACATCTCATCGTCAGTAAATAGAAAAATTTATTTATTCTTGAATAAATCCCTTTATAAAATAATTAGTAGAGAAAATAATGGATATGAGAAATATATATGATAACATAGATATCAAGACAAAATATATTTGTGTAAAATTATATTGTTAATTCTTAATCATCGTGTATTTTTCAAATCTGAGAGGGCTCACTTGAACTCTCCTCGCGAGATATCGCGTGCATTGATAATCATTCGGTGGAAACTTGGTGAAATTCCGAACCAGCGAGAAACGTCATCCGATCAATCGAGAGCGATATTCAATTTCCGCGTACGCGAATCGCACGTATCTGACGCGATGTTTGCAACCGTTGCGCTGCGGGTAGGATTCCTCTTTTCAAGTTTGAGGATAGGATCTGATATTCGTGAATATTTTTCGAAGCTCATAGCCGTGGACAACGGCGTATAGGCGTAGTACGGTGCGGGAGTAAAAAGCGGGCACATACAGATACCGACATGTCGTTATTGTTGTATACAACTGCCTGCAGTTTGCAAGAGTTCGCGAATTCCAAAATGACTATCGGCACTACATCGATTACCCTCGCAGTGCATACAAACAATTCCGTCTGATCGTACATTCGATTCAAAAGAGGGATGGGAGAATAGAATGGTGGTGAAAAGGGAAAAGAGGGATAGTAGGAAGAGAGGAAGTCCTGGCTAGTGGGAACAATATGGCTAATTGTACCGTGTAACACCCGTATAAATACGTATGCACGAAAAAAGGCTGCCGTTTTACGTCTCATCACGACAGAGCAAAGTGATATAACTGCTGCAAAAGATAATTGGAAAATCGAATTTGCATCAAAATATATTGATGCTCTGTCTATCATTTATATTGTTCCGTTACCATTATTTATATTTATATTATTTCGCGCAAAATTCATTCTATAAAATCTTCTTTTCTATCTTCTAATTGTTCTGCTTGTGTAACTACATAATGAGGAAATAATATATATAATCTCTCTCTTTCTCTCTCTCTCTCTCTCTCTAAAAATACTAGCGTCTTTAAAAAATTTTCAAAAATTATTTTCATGAATAAAGATAATGAGCTTGCAAATATAATTCTGCTATATTTAAGCAAATTAGATTACGTTTTGTTCATCTCCGATTTAAAGGTAATGTAAAGCTTTTTAAATTACTATTTTTTAATATTGCTCAATTCTGAGACAACGTTTAATCATATATTATCTTAGTAAACTAAGTGTTGCAATACATTTCACAAAAATTGCGTTCGAATATATTTGCCATGATAATATTGCAAATCAAAGTATTTAACTGTTTGCAATGTAAAATTATCGATCCGTTGGACTATTGAAAATTATTCAAAATTAAATTAACGAACGAACAATAAATTTAACAATTTTAGATAGACACAATCACGCAAAATTAAACAAATGTAAATGTTATATATATTTGTAGATTCACCCAACTTTCGACTTTCTAGAAAAGTTTGCTATTTCCCGAATATTTCCGCTTTCATGAGACTTCTGAACATTTACCGAACGGGAGCAAATTATCTGGATGCAACTGAGCTCTTATATAGTCACGACAAAATTTTGCACGTATTCATTGAAAGTTTCCTTAGATTACTATACCACATCACAATGTTGCGACATACTATAATACAAACACCTTCTATTTATATGGATGTGCATTTTTCATTGCAATAAAATGTAAAATTTTCATTAATAAACTCTCGCTCTCTTGTATTGTACAAAACACGCTATATAGGATCATTATTTCGTATATAATTTATATATATTATATATACATATATAAATTAAAATTTTTATAAAATTCACGTGTATATATATATATACATGAATTTTATATTGCATTTAATTTTTTAATTTTATATGCTACATTTGCACAGATTAAACATATATATTGCATTTGAAATTTGCATATATTTGCGTAAAACTGCGAAAAAATATCTTCATTAATATATTTTATTAAACATTTAGTTTATTATACGAATTGAGAGAGCTCTTATTCATTGATTAATAAAAACGTAATATATAATAAAAACATTACTAATCCTTCAGTCCTTATCAATATGTACGCATTAAATATATTTTCAAATATGTGAAACATACACACACACACACACACACAAACTTGTGCAAATCGTATATCAAAGTAGCAATAAAAATAATCGAAAAGTTTAAGTGAATTTCACGCAAAAGCATATTCAATAATTTTTTTATTAAACTTGTGCGCCATGTTTGATAAAGCGATGGAATAAAAGAGGAGCACGACAATTTGAAGATAGAAATGCTTTTGAACAAGTGTATAATAAACACGATAGATATTTTTTTTTTATTCTGGATTTGACATCAAATACAGCTTTCTAGTTCTCAATTTATGCTGACTGAAAAAACATTTTCTTTATTAATTAATTAATTTTGTATTTAATTAACTAATTAATTTTTTAATTAATAAATACAATAAAATAAATAATTTATTAATTCAACAAATATTGTGAAAAAGAAAAATATAGTTCACTTTATCTCCTCTAAATATTTACGAATCAATATAAGATTAAGGATTTACTACTTTTTCCATAAATTGTTAGAAAGCTACTAGAGCTACTCTCTTTAATTCTTAATTATATGATGAGGTAGAATCTAAAGAGCACCTTGCTTTCAACTTGTTGTTTTTTAAGGCGAATAATAGAAACCACAATTAATCTCATATGAGAACATAAATTTTAACATATTTTATTTATTGGAGTCAATAAATACTACGCAATTTTTACAACGAAAGCGCATCAGAGTGCACTTATATATCGCGTAAAAATAATACCCCGATAAAAAAATTCTTATCGTAAAAACGTAATTCTAATCAATCGTAATTGCGGCCGTTTGGAAAACGCAAATTTGATTGACGACGCAGTTGATTATTGCATAATCGTGGATGATAACACCTACTTTGGTAATATGTAAGTAGGTAGCGTGCATACGTCATCATCGTTGTTGTCGTCGAGATGTTAATTTCGCGCAAGACTGTTACGTGAATTGTCCCCGCGGACGCGGGTATTTCGTAGTCCTAAACGCATTTCGTTGGAAATAACGCGTGCGTCGCCGTTGGCGAAATGAAACAACAAGAATAGCTACGTCAGGAACATAGTTGTGCGCGACAGAATGCATCGGGCGCGCGCTTGCACCGCATTTGAATGTTATTTAATAATCCGCTGACAGCGACATAAATTCCCAGTGTTTCTATCGAACAATACATGTATATATTATATATACACGTACGTGTAAACGCACGTTTCTATTCTACTCTTAAAATACACTGACTTAATCCGTAAATGAATTATTGTTCAGCGATTATACATAATCTAACTAATCGTGCATAAAAATTCTTTTTAAATACTTTTATAAAAATTTACACACACATAATTTTGTTATAAGCAAACAATATTTCATACATTATATACCCAATTGTCATACAGATCACAACAATTAGCAATTATCAGCTTGTATGAATAATGAACTTTACGATTAAAGCTTCATAAATGTATGAAGAGGGCAATTATTTTTCGAAGTAAATATTTTTCACAATTATTTATTCGAAATAGAAATCAAAGCAATAGGAGTCGAGAATTATTAACTAATACTTTGTTACGATATATTTACAAGCAATAATTATTTTGTTAATGATTCTCTCGTGTACCTTTATTATATTTGATTATGATTTCGTATCGCGAGTTACAATCGATCGCTTGTTAATATAAAAATTAATTTCTGATGTATTAAATATATTTCAAGTATTTGGCATATATAATTTTACAATGTATCTTATAATTTATTTTTAAATTAAAAAAGCGTATTAATCAGCACCTGACCCTTGTTTTTAAAAACATATCTTTTAATCGAGAGGAAAGAGAAATGCGATATAAATAATTTCTCATTTATAAAATAAAACTCACTCCTCTTTCTCTCCTCTTTCTCTCTCTCTTCCGTAAATAATATAATATATAAATATTATATTGCAAAATTAATAACCTTCCCAATGAGTACATCTTGACGTGGTGGGAGGGCTATCCTAAAGGTTTAGGATAAACCTTAAGAGAAAGCTTGAAGGGGAAGCTAAATACTTAATTATTAGCACAACATTACCATGAGTCGCACAATAGCTCATGTGTGGTACAAAGCATAGCATTGCCACGAGTCGCACAATACTAATATGTGACACGCGCATTTAATGCATTGAACACAAATTGATAGGTCATCGATCTTCTGTTGTCGGTGCCATCATCGTGCCGCGGATGACTCGTCGCGTTGGACTTATATTCCGATTTCATGATTGTCATCGAAGATCATATTTCCGATGCCGACTAAATGGATATCTGTCAGCATTGCTGGACAATGTTTACAAGCCTCATTATCAGTATTGCGACTGAAGTGAATGCCGGCCCCGTAGGATGTTTATGTACATATCTGTACAGATATAGGTACATGTTTGCGCGATTAGTATTGATTTGAGGCTCAAGAATCGGTTGTTGAAAGCACGCTCTACTCCGGCGAACGGTTCGATCCGAATCAATTAGAGTTCGGTCGATTGTCTTGGAAACGTTGTTAATGGGTCCTTTGTCTTGTACCGTCTACCAGCAATATGTATCGCATTAAGGACAGTTGACTGGATTACTTAGATCAGATCTTCGATCGCTAGAAGAGAAGTTAATCCTATTTTCTAAATATCTAAGTTGTTAGCAACTAGGAAATGGGTATCTTCATTCTCGACGCGTCTACCTGTCTTATGATATATATTAATTTAGCTTACGGGTTTTATTATATAGGTGCTTAGTATTGTAGGCATTGGAAATAAAATATTCGGCACATAAAATAATAATTTTTTGAAATATAATTTATATTTTGGGCGCTGATATAATTTGAATGTCATATTTGTATGTTACAGACAACGTAACTTCATCAATAACTCCGCTGTTGTGCGTCAGTGTCGGTGAGTGACAAACTTTTATTTAATTTTGTGAGGTAACGGATTTATAGAGATTGTAAATGTACATTGTAGAATGTAGAGTGTAGAGTGTAGATTATAGATTGTAGATAGATCCGTTGCCTTAAAATAGATGGGTTAGAACAAATTAGACCAAATAATTTTTGATAAATTCTTTTAATATGTACATTAAAATTATATGCACATTATTATGCACATTAAAGTATTACAAAAATTAATTAAAGCATAATCTAAAAAGGATAGAAATAATTCTAATTCAGATTTTACTTATTTATTTTATTTAAAGAACGTGCATGCGCGCTAGTAATTTTATTAATTGTAATAACAAGACGTTATATAAGAATATTTTATTCTTATAACACATGCCGACTTCATCCTAATTTTTTATAGTCTGTCCGTCTATGTAGCAAATCAAAAAATTTTGATTGATGTAAATCCAAGTTATCGATTAATTAAATCATATATAATGTAAATGTTTAATGAATTTTATTTTATTAGAAATTTATTATGAATTTTATGAAGTAATATTATACATTATTATAAAAATATCAATCAAACCATTTCGATCGATGACGTGGCATTATATTTAATTCACCGACGTATAACAAACGATCGTACCCAAACGTAAAATTAGCCTTATGCACCGACGATGATAATTAGCCGACAACGAAAAGAATTTGCTTTCTTCATTAATGAGATCAAAGTTACATCTCTGTCAAATACTGGCCCGAAAAATGGTTGATTTAAGCTATGCACAATAGATGACCAAAAAACTAGTCAGTGAGTGTAAAAAATACACCTGAAAAAAAATGCATGTTATTCTTGTATATCTACATGCAATGCAAAAAAATGATACGTTATCTAAACTTAAAATAAACAGAGACGCGTAAAATAAATTTATAAATGCATAAAATAAACAGAAACAGAGAAACGCTACTGCGGTGCGTTCGCATATTAAATTGCGATTAGGTCATACGATCCTAAAATAACGTCAAATATTTACGGTTATTGACGATAATAATCAGCCGGTAATAGAAATTTTTTTTTCCCTCGATTTCTGATATAGGTCGAAGTTACCTCTATCTTTCGCTAAAAATAGCCAGATTGAATGCAATCAACGAAAAATAGGTCTAACTGATCGCGAAGAATAATATATCTAAGGAAGATAAATGATCAATATTGTGTGGTCAAAGGCGTAAATGATACCCATGAACGGAAGATATGCATTACTACGTGCAATGGCACGTAATCTGCATAAAATAAACGCGTAAAATAAACGGGTAAAATAAATGTGTACGCGTAAAATTAACGATAATGTGTAAAAAATAAACAGAAGCAGAAGATTACCGGGAACACAGAAACGCTACCGGTGCGTTCGTGAATAAAATCCTGATTAGGGCACATTCCCTAAACCTCAAGTAACCGCGCGTTTTGGCTTAACCAGCAAATAGGACAGCTAGGCTGTTAGGATCTAGGAAAATAACGATACATGTTATTATAAGATATTATAAAAAACATTATTTAAAATAGTTTATTTAATTTATATAAATATGAAAAAATAGAAGTTCTTTTTCTAATTTTTACAAGAAATGAGAAATACACAACATTATTGTATATATTTCTCGTTTATGTATAATACATATATACAGGATGTCCCGTAGAGACCATAACAACGTTTAAGGGTAAATTCTTGAGATCATTTTAAGATGATTTTTCCTTAGCAAAAATGTCGAGGCATTAATAATTTTCGTGTTATAAGAGATTAAAAAAAAGGGCTTCTTGCAAACTAAACTTTATAGAGAGTTAAAACTACATTCTTTAGTTAATTTCAGAAAGAGTTTACTTTAATAAAGAAAGAGAGAGAGAGAGAGAAAGAGAGAGAATTTTAATTTAAGGCTTAGTTACAAAAATATATGATGGAAAAAATTGGAAACTTGCAAAAAATAATGACTCCTCTCGACATTTTTGCTGAAGAAAAATCATCTTAAAATGATCTCAAGAATTTATCCTTAAGCATTGTTACGGTCTTTACGGGAGACCCTGTATATACACAATCATAAACTGGTAATGTATGAAATATTTCCAATTATATTTTTTTTTTGCAAAGAAATCAAAGAGTCATAACATTATATAAATTAGTATCATATTATACTAGCAAAAAATTAAAAAAAATTTTTAAACGTAGTGATTTTAGAAAATTATGAACATTTATTATTTCGATAATACAATGATAAATTCATGATGTGAAAAAAAGTTAAGTATAATTTGTTACATATAGTATACGCATATAATCTTAATTTAGGTATACGTAAAGTGGAAAATTTATATGACTGTAATAAAATGACTATATATGAATAGGTCAGTCCGTAAAAAAAAAAAAACTAAAACGTTAAAACTAGCGATATTTTATTAATGCTAATTAAAATTCATAAATAACATTTATGTAAAAGCAAGAAATTACATTGATATAACTCACTCTCTCTAAATTTAATTATTTCCATGCCAGAACCATTAAAAATTCAAACGACTTTCTCGTTATTAGTGAAAAGTCGCGAAATTCACGGTACTAATAACAAATATATCGATTTGTTATGCTTATTCGCGTAACATTTTTACGAGCAACTTCGACGTGCTTCATGCCAGTTTTACTAGTCGGCCAAATTGGCTCTCGATAAAAGCCAACGCTGTTACCGTTTCAAATGTATAGCGAGATACGTATTCCAGACGAACGTTTATCCGGTACAAAAGGCGCTCGTTACCTGCCAATTTAAAGTTTTAAATGGCGCTGATCGATACGCGCGGGCCACCGATCGGCCAAATCGGAATCTTAAGCAAACGCAGGAAGGGTATTGGCCATGGCCTCTAAATAACGAGAACCACTCGTTACCAATATCGGTCGGTTTCGAAAATTACGAGCGCCGATTGAAACAATGACTGGCTAACATCCCGTGTCCAATGTACTCTTTGCCTCGGCGGCGGAATCGGTCCTTTTATTTCCCCAGAGCGTAACGTTTCACGGTATCGATTGGCGTGCCAAAACCGCGCATTGCTCGTGTCCCGAGGCGAAACGCAAAGAAAATCTACAAAGGCAGATTGCCGACCAGAGGACAACGGATCTTTCTAGCTACACGAATAGTCGCCACTTCGTTTACTATTGTTACACCTTATTTATGTCACGTGCGGAACCAAGAATTTTGTAGAA
This sequence comes from Formica exsecta, assembly GCF_003651465.1. Classification (NCBI taxonomy): domain Eukaryota; kingdom Metazoa; phylum Arthropoda; class Insecta; order Hymenoptera; family Formicidae; genus Formica; species Formica exsecta. The sequence goes on from NW_021853696.1 coordinate 352,422, forward strand.
CGAGAGCTTTGAGATTCAGAAATGCAGAAAATTGCGTTTTATTGAGAAAATCATTAGTCTTCTTTTTTTATTTTAGTGTAATTCATTTATTTAATGCTCATTTAAAATCCATCTCATCTTATCTTACTTGAGAAATATAAAAAGAATTAAATTTCTCTCTTAAATTATTCCATACTTTGAACAAATACCAAAGAATTTAAATTTAAAATGTTTCAAGCTTATAAAATTATTTAATATTTAAAAACTCCATATTTATTTTATATAATTTCTCTATTAATTCTACTTTTCATTACTTGTAATGTTAAAAAAATTGCATATTTCGTTACAATGTAACATAGATATCAACGCACTCAATACTTTTTATACGACATTCGAGTTGTTACACGTTTCCAATTCAATTCAACTTTCTATAATTAAAGACTAACTTTTGGAGAGAACTATAACTTATCCAATTTCATAAGCGAGTTTCGCACTGTCGACCCAGTAACCGAGTAGTCGGTCAGTCGGTCGATAAGATGCACAGAAGCATGTAGAATGACGACTGTGATAATTATGTAACATTAATTAATGCTCGCGTGAAGTTTCGATATCGCCGCTTGGTATGCTTCGGCCTCGATAATTGCGTATGATAATTGCGAATCGGCGATCAATAATGCCGATTATCGTTATGTATTATTTTGGAATATCATCAACCATCATTTCCCTCCTGTATACCTGACACGCTAATTAATTTAACAAATCGCATACACGACGAATGCATATGGTTCCCATCCGTAAATTAATCGACACGATACTTTATTGGCGCATTCGTTTTGTCGTTTCCACGCAATTTTTCGACCCGCCCGTTTTCAACGTTCCATCATTCTTCTATACCAGTGCGAATCATATGAAGCATTAATTGTTATTCGCTTTATTTATGAGCACGCTCGTATAAAACGCTAGTTGTTAACCGTACTGGTCTCGTGCGCGTCCTAAAATATTTATAATGCAAAACGTAAATTTGCGCATGTACATGATATGTGTGAATTGGAGTAAATGAGTAGAACATTAACACCGAAAAATTACTTACCAAAAATATAACATTCTAAATTGGCAAAACAATCCGCAGATTTAAAGAATAACAATATAAAAAATAAGAAGATAATAAAGAGAGAAAATCAAATATATGTGAAAACCGATTTGCAACTATACAATTAAATTATATACCTGAACTGAAGAGGATTAGATAGTTTTTCTACTAAATAAATTGCCCAACAACCATTTGAAACGAAAAACTTATTAGTAAGCTTGATTTCACCATTTTTAAAAATTATCCTTTGACTGTGGATAATGACGGGCAATAAGTCTGATTAATAGTACATTAATGTCCGCGAGAATCACATGCCATCTGTCAGATAGTAGACCTGCGGGGATAATAAAATCGATATCTCTCGCGCGTGGTATCCAGATCCGAATAAAAGCCCATTTTCATTTAATACATAGAACTACTAAAACGAAATGTGTTTCAACAAATTGTTACACACTCGTTTGTTAGAAATAACACGTTTTAAATTACAAAAGATATATCAGTATTATTTCCACATACTTATTCAATCAACAGTTACATACATCTGATCTATTGTGCTAATACAGATATAAAACGATTCGAAAATCCTTTTGCGCACGCGACGTTTTGAAATTGGTGTTAAATCAATGCAGGGACATTATTCTCTCTTTAAGCTGGAACAATAAAACTATTTAACTACATTTAAATTTTCTTAAATTAATTAAGTGCAAACTTTGCGATGCAAAAAACTGGCGCATAATCCAAGCTGCATAATTCGGAAAAAAGACTATTTGAATATACATTTATATCAACTTTTCCTAGTGTTTTAATTTTATAGAAATAGAGCGTAAAATTACTTGACAATTTTCCAAACATTATGTCTGTCAATATATCCATGCATGATATAAATTTAATATCTATCCTTATTTAGTAGATAATTTTTATTTGGTTTTTGGATATATATTCTCTCTATTTTTTGAAATAAAAATAACGTTAGAATATCAAGACTTTTTTATATATCGCGCGAAATTGAGTAACTTTCAAACACGCATTGTGTGCATTTTACAAATCACCGTATCATTTAACGCATGTCTCGTAAAATTAAAGCCCATCTCCTATAGAATGATTTTCACAGAATCGCTGACGCATGACAATCAAAATCCAATAATATGAGCTCAATTTGTAACTCGTCAATACTTTTGTTTTATATCCTCAGTTGATTGGTCGTGTCGCGTTCAACGTAGCTTTTCTAATTCCCCGTGCAAAAATCTGTCAGTCGAAATAATCAATGAAATGAATCTGCTATACCATAGATCGTTACGATGATCACTCTCATTCACAGAATACACGAATATGCTAGAATATTCAAAGCTGATATATATATTTTCAATGTCTACACTATTCTACATATATTCGTTTATAGGTGTATCTGTTAAAAATTCTACATATATCGAGTATTCTCATTTTGATCACAATGGCATTTGTACAAATCGAGATTGAATCTAAATGACAGCGATCCTTTAAGATAATTGTGTCTTATTAAATAATCATATTTGTATTGCATAATAAATTAATAATGATTTGACAACAATTTGACAACAAGTGAAATTCTAATCTTATTGTTAGCAAAAATCTGTGAGTTTTTATTTTTGTTATAAAAAGTTAATCTGTAATTAGAGCAAATATATAATACGTTCTTATACATATATATATATACATATTCGTTGTCAAATAAAAATTGCATAGAAGTCGTCTTAACTCAAGAAATTCTCATTTTTCAATAAAATTTAATCGCATCACTGAGTTATAACCAAAAATCGTTTTCAAGAAAATATCGTAGAAATTCTAGCAATATCAGATTTATATATATATATATATAAAAGGAAAACGGTTATTCTCTTATAATTCTTTATTTCGCCTAATCGGGGATTCTTAAGTTATCAATGAAACGATTTAATGACTCCGCAGTTTTATCGAACCGTCTTATGGCTTTGTTTACAATCTTGCCCGCCGACGCTATCAATTGGAACTGATATAAACGGTAACTGCTATTCGAAATATCTAAAAGTTTTGTTTCGGTATTTCCGGTTCTCGTTAAGACCTGTCGATAAAAATCGCGGCGGACTCGTTAGCTCGCCGGCCGAACAGCGCGTTTTTAGAACCTGCCTTCGTTTCTTTTAGAACTTTGTAATATCATTAGGTTTTGCGAAATGCAGTTAAGAGGATCTTTAAGACGCTTTCCTTGTAAAAGAAAGCGCGCGGTGGGATTTTTAAGTTTGCCCTCACTTAACAGAAGCAGGAAAATTCGCGCAGCATAGTGAGCGCATGCAGTAAAAATAACTCAACAAAGACGAGTACCTAGAGAATATAAGCTCACGTCGGCCAGCATGTATACTGCCGGCTCGTAACTTCAACAAAACATTCCAAAGTTGTTCGTTAACATCCATCGCGTTGTTGATCTTTAATCTCGACAATATAGACCAGTATGCGAAAACATTTGATTTCAACGCGACAACGCGAGCCAACATGTAACATGTATATCCTGTTTAGAAGCCAATTACTGACTTATTGTTAGTGTCTGACATCCCATCAAAACGGAACAATGCTGCGAATACATATATATTACATATGTCTGATGCAGATACGGTAACGTTACGTGTTTAGAATAGCAATTCGCCTCAAAATGTCATAAGGAGACTCTCTTCTCTAAAACTGGAATTTGCCAACACTGGGAACACTGCATGTTCAGTACGGATTTTATTGTGTAATATCTGTAGTTTTATCTGATAGCATATATATATATATATATATATATATATATATATACAGAGAATATTATTGTACTAATAAACTTTCTTATCTAGAAAGATTGTTTTAACTAATATATTTGTTTCAAGTTTTTCTTTGATAAATATACATTTAAGCATTAATGAAGCACTGCGCACTTTAGAATTTTTTGAAAGATTAAAAAACAAACTATTTTTATATACCAATCAAACAATAAAAAGAGTTAATAAAGCAAATTTTTTATTCAAGTTTATAGGTGTCTTATTAGAAAATTTTAACTTACAGCTAAAAATATATCTAAAATTGAATCTTAAAATGAAAAACTATGACGTTTAATGAAATTTCATATCTAAAAAAAATTTGATTTAAAAATAAAGAAAATCCATAGACGCATATGGTGTAGAAAATTTAGAATATCCTACATGCATATATGATTATTTCACGGTTTTATCAATTCGTTGCAATCGCATATAAATTATACATTTTGTAATGTGTCCACGTGTGTATGCGTGAGAAAATCCATAAGTTCTTTAATTCCCAGATTATTCTGCTATTCGGTCAAATTGGAACGCCAAATTTAAATTAAAAATATATGTTATAAGGTGTAGTAGGTATTATATTAAGCTTCTCGTATGATTAGTAATCCATTAAACATTAAAATTGAGATTGTAATCAAACATTATGTGCACAGATATTTTTTTTTTTTAAATTGCAAGATAATCATAATATAACTTTTAATTAACATCTTCAAAGATAAATAAAAAAGAAAAAGAATTAGAGTCTTGGTAAAATGTTGCAAGCGTCCAATTTCACATACAATATTTGTAATTCTTTCAATAATATACATGTACCAAGTTATCAAAATTATTATTTCGAACAAATTTTAATGCAAAAAAAGCGAAGATATTAAATTCTTTTTCGTCTCCACGCCGCATTTATTGCAGGATTAATAGCCGCATTAATTAAGAAACGGTTAAACTTCTGCATAGATTCTCGCTACTAGTTGCATAAAGGAGACATTCGCCGGAGTACGAATTGACAATCGCAGAACGTGTCAAGCGTTTAAACGGCAGCGCTGGCCGTCGCCACGGGTGCTTTCCGCCGGTTACTCACGAGATTGCATCGAGTTGAACGGACGGCAAGTCGCGTTGGTCATTGTTCGCGGGTGCACCATCGTCGCTGTCGTCGTAGACGATGATCAAAGCGCATTACTCGCGCGTCGCCCGTAGCCAATGGAATCCGTCCGGCGTCGACGGTCGCCGACAATTTCGACCAGAATTCAACCGGGAAGCGGATTTCACGGCGACCCGCACGCCTATATCTCATCAAATCGAGAAGATGATCGATTCCGCAAGAAACGCGACCGCCTTCTCCGATTTATGCTCGTGCTCGATCTTGACTATTCGCAATTCTCGAATTATTCTATAAACAATTTTATGTATAAATGTTTTTAGAAATCTAGTAAATTCCAAAATGTTTATGTTACTCGAGAATTTTAAGTACGTTGCAAACAATGCCTGCAGAATCGAATTAATGTATTTATAAATTCAGTTGCAGCGATTATTTAGCATATATGCATTGAATAAATCTTTTATACTGAACATCTCAGTTGAATAGAAATCGCGCGCATATAATAAGTTAAAACAATTGAAAACTATATTATTATTTACGTAGTATTCATTATTTATTAATTATTAGTATTGTTGTCGCAAATAAATTATAGCGCAGAGAAAAGCATTCAATTTTATTTGGTCTTGATAGATATATGGCATCAGAGAAAGGGAGCACTAGAAGTTTATTATAGATTAATATATGCGACTCATAAATGAAAATTGATTATTTTTTTCTCTTTCTCTAAGCAAAATCTCTATAATATTGTAAAACATACGTATGCGTAATCTTAATTTATTAAAAACCGTTATCTCGTTATCGAGATTAAATCGAGCGAAAGTTCTGTCTGCATCATGTTAGTATCTCCGATTTCCACTCTACCCGACATGATTCGGTATAACGACGATTTAAATTAAGACGTGATTATCGAACGTTTAGATACCTATCAGCTAGCAGGCAGACCGATAACGGCGGAACACGGGTCCCAAGAGAGAAGCAAGATTAAGCAGCTTTAGTTGTGATGGTGTATGTACCTGTACCTTTACTTCGCAGGTATTACACGAGAAGAAGAGAGAGAGAGAGAAAGAGAGAAAAAGAGAAAGAGAAAAATAGGAATATAAACAAGCTATTATATGTGCAATATAACAATATATAATTAATATATTCGATTATTATTTATATCGTATTTAACAATTTAGCTCTCACATTGATTAATTCGCCAATTTTATACTCTGATATAATAAACGTAAAGCTAAATTTACAAATTTAATCACAAAAATTTTATTAACTTATGTTGATAAAACATTTTAATATAAATTATCAATATTAACAAAACAGACGTTGGTAGAGATTAAAATGATTACATTATTTTAATTAAACATCAGACTAAATCAGAAAAAAAGATATACAAAAGAAGAAATACACCAAAATAAATATTTTATTTCCAAAAATAACACAGGCCGTCAAAAAAAATTTTTGTCAAGTAACTCTAATCAGAGTAGGTGTTTCTTATAGATTTTTGGCCACAAAAAACAATGCCGCTGTCCAAATTGCTCCATCATGTCAGGTTTAAAAATTGTTTAGAATTTTAAGATGAAAAATCAGCGATTTATTTCGCGAAAATTCAATCAACTGATGTGTTATCCTCTTAATATATAACATATAATCTTATTATTTGTAGATTTAATGTAAATAAAATATTTAAATGTAAATAATGCCCTGCACACAGAGTTTGAAATTGCAAGCAATCGCTGTACAAATTCTTTAAATTTATCAGCACATGATACATCTTTTTATCAATTACATGTGATACAATTTTATCAATTAATAACGTGCACATAATAATAGGAATGTTTTATTCTCCATTAAATTGCTTCGAAAATTTGCCCGTACGTTTTAATCATGTATTATGCAAAGCTGCGAGGAAACGTAGTTTTATCCGTTGAATTTTCGCTCGTTAATATACATCGCGCAAAATGCGACCAGTGGTAGCATCCGTTTTATGTGCAATTCATTCCATTGTAATAGAGTATCGATCGGCATCGATGCGAGTAAAACTGTTGCCAAATTTTTCCGATGTTTGATTATACATTCTTTTCAAATACAAATAGCTTGTACGATCAATGATAAATTATTCGCATGACTATTGCAAAAGTTACAGTAATTTAATAATAATTGAAATAAAACGCGCACTTTTTTTAAATTTTTAAGAAAAAATATTTAAATATTGCTTAAATATTTAACAGAGAAAAAGAAAGAGAGATAATAAAAAAGCATCCTTGTCTACCCAGGATACATATTTGGATGCATTTGGCTAGCTATGTACTGACAGATTCAGATAATACAAATGCGATAGTGTCTGTTTAGAAAGTTTACGATATTTTTGTAACGGTTGAAACATTACATCTTTGCGCGAATAAAGTTGATTGAAACGCGTTTTCTAGATCCTCGTATACAAACGGGAAATTTTTTCAAACACAAAAGCTATGTTCGCCGTTGTATACTAGTTGTAATTTATAAGTTGCTTTAGTCGATTTACCGTTCCGGTTAATTGGCAACGTAATTACCTCAAAGCGTTACAGCAATGAGACCGC